>NW_006400824.1:587-13887 GCF_000299155.1 Elephantulus edwardii | reverse complement strand
TATTGGAAAATGCTTGTCATTCCTCTGTAGCATCTGGTCCCCACTGGACCCTCATCATTTCCTTCACCTGCTCCCTCCACCAACCAAACTGTGCAGCTCTGCAACTGCATCCTGGCCCATCCTCACCCTTCTGCCCCCAACCCTCACCTCCTTGTACCTCCAATATGTTTTTCCCCAATAAAAAAATATTAATAAAAAAAATTCATTCATTGTGGCATCATTCCCTCCCTCCCCCCCACCCCAGTCCACTTTTCTACACACCTCTTATTCTGGACTGTTGTCATACAAATAATACCTAATCATAGACTCCTTCTACAAGTTCATCTCTTCCAGTGCAATGTCTGTTATTTATCTCTCCTTTTCTTAGTTGTCACCCCCCCAACTCTCTTCAGCATATTTTAGGAGAAATCACCCCTTTATCAGATTGCAGGGAAGTCACAGGCAAGCATAAAGAGACAGCAATCATTTTCCACAGAGTAAGACACAAACCTCTTGTGTGTGGCAGGAAATTGGCCACAGAAATGCAACCACACTTCAGTGCTAGTTCTAAAGGGAACTTCTTACTCCCCAGCCTGCCTCCAAATTGTCACCCCCACAAAAGCTGGGATGTGGGATGTCTTTGACCCTTGACCTTCAGAACATCTGCTGCAAAGGATTCCATTTGGGTCACCGAGCTTGGAAATCATCTCGTCAGATTTATGTTTCAGAGGCTGTTTCCACAGTATGGTCAGGTCAACAAAGGCAAGGTCCCTGCAGCTCTAGTAACTAATACAAAACCAGGCTGTTAGAGTAAAGCCTTGCCTTACCGCAGTATCTCAGTGCTTCTCAGCCTTTACTGAGCACCTACTCAGGTGGTGAAGAGTACTGAATATCTCGTGGACAAACAAATTTGTCTTGAAGGAAGTGCAATCAGAGTGCTCCTTAGAAGCAAGGACGGTGAAACGTCCTCTCACTCACTTTATGCATATTTTCGTGAAGAGCCAGTCCTTGGAGAGGGACAGCATGCTGGGAAAGGTAGAGAGTCTGCAGAGAAGAGATCTTCAAAGAGATGGCTTGACACAGCATCTACCGCCATGGGCTTGAGCAAGCTAGAGATGGTGCGGATGGTGTCAGATGAGGCAAAGTTGAGGTCTGATCATTCACAGGATTGCTATGAGTCACAGTATACAGTTCCTAACAGTAACATCAACATGTCACCTCTAAGTCAGGTCACAAGGGGTTCCTGAATTGAGGAGTCAAAGGTACCTGCGACTCTGTATGTCTAACAAGCTTTCAGGTGATGATAGTGTTACGATGCTCTGTACTAAACAGAACTCGACTGTCTGTTAGGACTCTTCGTGTCTGGACAGAAGGGAAGAATGCAGAGATCACCAAAGGTCATCCCTGACTCTCTTTCTCCCATAAGTGCCCTGTTCTCTAACAGTTAAAGTGGGAACTTTGAGGATATACACACAACTTGGCTGTAGCTTTACTCAGAAGATTTGGGGCAAGACAGACAGGACAGCTACCCACTGTCTAGTATCAGAGTTGTCTGGAGGCTTAAGAGACCTGATACCAAAGGATCCCCCCACCCACCCATTCAAGGATCAAATGACCCTGTGGCCCCGGAGTCTTCGAGCCCAACAGGCGCCCCTGCCTATCTCCAGAATCATCTCTCCAATTATTAGACCTGGAGGCCTCGGCCATAGGTAGTGAGGATGCAAAATGGTATAGACACTACGGGAAGTACTTTGGCAGATCCTTTAAAAAGCTGAATAGGGGCCTGTGGTGGCCTAGTGGCAAGAAGCTGCGATGCAATACTGAAGGCACTCAGTTCAAGGCCACCAACTGCTCTGCAAAAGAAAGATGGGAAGTCTTCTCCTGTGTGATGAACTATCTCTGAAAATCCACCAGAGGGCCAGCTATAGGTCAGTTCCGACACAACAGTATGCAACAACAAGGAAAAAACATATGCCAAATAATCCCAATCCCAGGTCTATACTCCAAATAATTGACAGTAGGCATGCAAAAAAGAAATCTGTACACTCGCATCCGTTGCCACCCAAGTCACAGTGGCCAAAAGTTGGAAAGAGCCTAAACGTTCATCAACAGAACAGATAAACACCACACGGTGCATGCATATGATAGAATGGTGCTCAGCTCTAAAGAGAAAGGAAGTCGGCTACATGCTATGACGTGGGTGAACCTTGAAAAATTCTCTGAAAGCTAATAACACCCACATCTGTGTCTCTGGCCCTGACATCTCTCCTACACCAACGTGTGGGCACACTTTTTTAAATGAAGCTCAAAGCATCTCAAGAGGAACCAGACAGGCCCTCCTGGGCACTTGGTTCTTTCCCTCTCTGCACTTGATGATGCCAGCCCCCACCTCTCCAGCAGCCTCCTGGCAGGTCCGCCCTGTAACTCCTTCCCTCTCCTGTCCTGCCCTCTGGAAAAGGAAACATGAGCCGCTCCCCATAGGCTGGTGGCCTCCTGGGCCTGAGACAGGCCTTTGGGGAAGAGGCTGCCTCCCCCAGGGCTCCAGGGTAGCAGGTGCTCACACCTGACTTTCTCAGGGTACCTTTGGGCAGAGTTAATGCCCCCAGAATTGACACTGCAGCTGTGGCAGGAAAAGCCTGGGGTTATTTGGTGACCTCAGCCCCAGAGAATGCAGGGGAATTCTGGTGAGGCAGGGCTGACGGAAGGTCAGAGCTGGGCTGGGAGCAGGGAGCTGGGGTGTGGTGAGGTGCTTACCATGCCCAGGCAGCTGGGCCCGTGGGGGCCTCTCTAGCCCACGGGGGACAAGACAGCATGTCTCTGGAGCCGGTGCACTCGTACACGTTGCCCCTCGAGAGCCTGGCCTCTCCTGCGTGGGTGGCTGCTGAGAAGCTGGAATTGTTTTTACAGCTTCCTACAGCAGCTGTTGGGACTTGCCTCTCCCTCCTAGGAGACAGCTCTGAGAAGAGGCCCAGGGCTTTTTCCAGGGCCCCATGGTTGCTGACGTGAAGCCAGAGCCTTGGCTCCAAGGTCTTGTATCCCAAGAGTCCCTGTATCTTCTGCACTCCAGACAGCCTTCTCTCCAGAATCTCTAAGCCTGCCTTCTGCTGCTGGGGTGAATGTCAAAGCCAAGAGTAAAATGAAATGCTCACCTAAGGGGTGCCAGGTGTGGCAAACAAAAAGACAATATAGCCATTAACATCTGAATGATGGACAGACTAGAAATAATTTTTAACGTAAGGATGTCCCTTGGAATAATTAGGGCATATGCCCTTCTATGCTGTCAAGTTGTTCTGATTTCACAGTGACCCTGCAAGACAGAGTCCAGCTGTCACAGAGGGTTTTCAAAGCTGTGAATCCTTACAGAAGCCAGCTTGCCGCATTTTTCTCTCCAACAGTGACTGGTGGTTTCAAATCAGTTACTGTTCAGTTAGCAATGGAGCGTTTTAACTTCAGAGCTACAAGGACTTCCTGTTTGTGGCATGGATTACTAAAATAATTCATTGATTATCTGAAATTCAAATGTAATCCGCACACACTATCCAATAAGCAGATGATCGGCACAATATCCCTAAAGAAAGAGAAGGCACAGAGGGGTAGAGAAGGATTCATGGAAATCAGAATAACAAGGAAGAAGTGGAAAAGTGCAATGACATTGAAGGTATTGAGATGAATGATCTAGAATAAAATATGTACGCATAATTGAAGGAACAATGTGTTTATAAAACTTCACTCAAATCATAGTTTGTGAATGTTTTAAAAAAATAGGGAGTTCTGGTGGCCTAGTGGCAAGAAGCTGCACTGCAACCCCAGAGGCACATGGTTCAAATCCACCAGATGCTCTGCTGGAGAAGGAGGGACGATCTCCTCCTGTACCTGTCAGATCCGAACTGAAGGTACATAGACACAAAGTAATAAAATTTAAAAAAAAATTTAAATGTAATTTATCATCTTAACTTCCAAGAATGTTCCTCATCTCTGCTTTATATCTGGAGGGGCACTTGGAAATAAGAAAACACATAGATCTTCTCCTTTTTCATCTTATGGCAAACGTGAATCTTGTTTAAGCATTTTCCTAAGAGGACATTTTTATTAACTGCATGCTTTGTGGTCATCTAATATGACTCTCAAATCATTACCATGGAGTTGAAACTGACTCCTAGCTGACCCTCCAAGGAGGTTTTCAGAGGCCATAAATTGCACAGAAGGTTGCCCATCTTTTCCCCTCACAGAGCTACTGATAGATTTGAACCACCCGCCTTTGGACTGGCAGTGCAACTCCTTACCAGAACTCAGATTTAAAAATAAATAAATAAGAATCTATTCTGGATGCTGTTTTAATTTTTGTGTTACACATGTGTCCACGAGAGTGGTCCTGTCAGCACATATGAAACCATTGTAAGCTGGCTCCGTTATCCGTGTTGTTGAAGGGAAATATCCTTTCATCTCTCCCTTCTGTCCCTGTGGAAAGGCCCAGCATGTACCCGTCCTGCAGCCCTTCAACATGGAAGCTGCTAGGACGGTCCCACCTTTCTTGAGAGGAGGCCTTACTCCGGAGAGACAGGCAGCCCTGCCGTGTGCACATCCTTGGAATTCTGCTCTGGCCTTGGGGTACATGAACCTTCAGCTCGGCTCTCCCACAGGGCCAGTGGACAGCCTCCGGTTCAATGAACTCAGGGCTGTGAGCATGTGATCTTTCTACCTATTTGTACCCTGTTCTCTAAGGTAACACGAACAGCAGTACTTCAACATCCAGGGTCACAGTAGAGGTGGCCTCCAGTCTCTGCCCTCTGGACAAGTGGCAGGGGCCTGAGCCACCTTCAAAGCCACCTCAACTTGGAGGCTCTGCTCTGTAACTCCCTGGCCTTCCTCAGTCCAACTATTCCTGTCATTGGGGACGAACCCCTGGGAACATCCTGGCCCCACCCACGGCAGCACCCTGGCATGAGACCAGCACTAGCCTTGTCTGCCCTTGTAGGGAGCCAGCCTGGCCCAACCCATCTGAGCCGGAAGTTCAGAAGCCAGTCCTCTGACGTAGTGGCCACAGGCAGCGCCTCCCTGAGCCGGTGCTCCAGCTCCGCAGCTGTGAGTCTCCACTCCTTCCTCCTTCCCACGCCTCCCTCCCAGGATCTCCGAGGACTTTGTCAGGTTGGCCTAATGACATGGGGTTACTCACACCCGTCCTGGCTCAGAGGATGTGAAATGGCTCTGTAGAGTTCCTCCTGGTTGATCGACAGCAGAAGAAATAGCTTAGTGACACCCAACCCACCGCCTCTGAGCTGGGGGGAGTGAGGGGGGGGGGCGCTTCTTCCATTGTTCATCTCCATTCATCCACTTAGAAGCTCTTAGACTGATTTCTGGCCTCAAGACCTCTCCTACTCAGTTAAATTTCTTAACCTCTCTGTGCTTCACTTTTCTCATCTGTGAAAGAGGGTCTCTGTGGGGATTAAATGAAGCAATGCAGGTAAAGAACTTGGAAAAAACACCAGACATGGAGTTACAACTTCCTAAATCTGGACACCAGCTAGTGTCTGGATTTTCCAGGGGTCTCCTTTGGTCCCTGCAGAAGGCAGCACACAGGACTAGTCACAGATCTAAGGAATTGGAGCCCTGGTCCTCATCCTCAGGTCTCCTTGAAGAAAATCTGAACGCGTCGGTAAAGTGATTTCTGTTGTGCTTTGTGGACATCCATGATCCCACAGATGCTTTTCCTGAGTTTGGGAGCTCTGTTCCCAATTTCCATCAAGTTCATTCATGGTGACCTTATGCGTGTCAGAGTAGAATTGCACTTCACAGAATTTTCAATGGCTGGTTGTTTTTGGAAGTGGATTGCCAGGCCTTTCTTCCAATGTACATTTAAGTGGACTTGAACCTTCAGCTTTCCACTTAGCAGCCATGCACATGAAGCATTTGCACCATCCAGGGACCCCTGTATTTGAGAAAAATCCCATTTTCGATATCTGTGTCTCCCCAGCATAGGAGCCAGAAATAATGTCCCAGCCTCCCTTGCAATCAAGAGCTGGCACATGGCCCAGGCTCCACCAGTCAGGTGTATTTCTCATGTATTCAGAAGATAGCAGCTGAGGAGGCAAGACCCTATGGGCACCTCAGAGCCAAATATTCGCCCCTTTACTTTCCTACAGAGTGGAAGAACCTATGTATGTCAAATGTAAACTCCTGAGTACAGGAAAGTTTGTCACTGTATCCAGGAAATTGGTGTTCAATAAACATCGTCTCTATAGTTCACAGGCTAGGATATTCTACAACCCCCTGCATTTCCTGTCTGCTACTATCCAACCTCAGCTGAGGCGGGGAGGGATTGTACAGATGCTGGTAGAATGCGGGGAGGGATTGTACAGATGCTGGTAGAATGCGTTGAGAACCTCAGCAGCAGATTCTGCTAGACGGTCAGGCAGCCTGTGCCTTTCAGGCCTGGGTTGCTTCCAGAGAACAGAGCTGAATACCTGCTAGTTGCAAAGACCTTAGAACCCTACTCCAAGGTGTTCGTTTTAAAGATAAGGTTCCAGAAGCCCTGCGAGTGTTTAAGTAACTCCCTGTTTCTGCGCTGCATAGCACAGCTACTCCGGATGAACGTCTAGCTTGTCTGAAAAGGCACATCTGCCAAGTCATTTCAATATCTCTCCCATTCCATGCTGCCTACACACAGGTTTCTCCTCTTCTGTTTATTACACACACACACACACACACACACACACACACACACGGTTTCTGTGGCAAAGTCAGGGAGAGGAGGCTCTCAAGAGGGTAAGTAACTTCCACATAACTAGAAAGCAAGCTTTGTGCCCGAGTCCATTTGACCCCAATCCTGGTCCCTTGGGAATCACTTATCTATTCACCCAACAAGATTTATTTGGAGGTTATCAGATGATGGTGATAAATTTTACTTGGAGTTTATTAAATAACACACTCCCTATGAGGAGTCCTGATTAAATGTAGCCTGTGCCTCAATTTACAGGGTGACCTCCTTTATCCAGCCCCTGCTGGGTTCACAGCCCCAGCTGCACCTACGAATCTCCTGGGAAACTTTTCAAAATATCCAGACCCATGCCCCACCCTAGACATTGGAATCAGAGGGTGGAGTCCGGGGAAGGTTGGGAGTTTATTTTAAAGCTCCCCTGGTGATTCTAATATGCAGCCGGGGCTGAGAACCAGAGGCTCCAATTTTTTATTTCCAAAGATAACTCAGGGAATGGGGAGTGCATGCTTCTGAGGATGGTTCTCGGCTGAGGCTGGGATTGAGAAGAGAAAGGTACAGAGAGCAGAAGCAGGTCTGACAAAGGCAGGAGCAGGGAGGACGGAGAGCAGGGAGAAGGTAGGGGAGCAGAGAAAAGCTGCTAGTTGAGTGACAAGTTACCAACTCGTCCACACAATGGAATCACTAGGGAAGCTTGGAAAACGCTCACAAGTGGGTCCCATTCCAAAGTGATTTAACTGGCCCAGGTGTCTTTGCTTGTGACCCAGGTGGATCTAAAGGACAGGCAGGGCTGAGCCCACAGCTCACGGCATGACACAGCCTCTGTGAGCCCTGCCAAGCAGGTGGCCAAATGATCTCCACCCAGTATTGACAAGCCAGTCATGTTCTCAGCACCTGAACCCTAGGGTGATGTCTTGGGCAATACCAATTTCCATCCAATCTAAATTCTAACACTCGCACACCCACCGGGCCTCCTGGGAAAATCTCTGGGTACAGCCATTCTGCAGGATACAGCACCGGTTGACCACTGGTGGCTCTTGTTCTGGGGGCTGTCTACCCCTCCTATTAAATCACATTGGCATATGGACTCTGTTCACTCAACTTAGCATTTTCTTTTATGGGTATTTTGTTTTGTTTCTAAAGAGGCGATACCTACTTTGTTTAAATAAAGGGGAGTAATGCATGATTGTCATAATTTTTTTAAAAAAAAGAACATGAAGTTGAAAGGAAAATAATCCTTAATCCCCATGTCTAGAAGTAAACTCCTCTAAGAAGGAGTTGAGTGGTTGTCAACTTGTCTACACAATGGAATCACTTGGGAAGCTTGAAAAATGTTCAGCAGTGGGTCCCATTCCAGAGTGATTCAAATGGTCTAGGTTTTCTTGTGACCCAGGTGACTCTGATGGACAGAAAAGGCTGAGCCCACAGCTTAAAGCTCAACAACCAGCCCCTGATGGTCAGCCAGGAACTGGCCTGTCCTTCAAGCCTGACACTGGTCTTCTCTCGAGGAGTATAAATTATCACAGACTACCAGCATCAGTCTGTTGTTAGGGACCCCTCTAAAGTACTCAATAGCAACGGTGTCTCTCTGGAGACTAAGGTGCACCTGATAAAGGCCATAGTCTTTGCAATCACTTGTTATTCATCAGAGAGTTGGACAATGACTAGGGAGGATAGAAGGAGAATTGATACCTTTGAGCTGTGGTGCTGGAAAAGATTATTGAACGTACCGTGGACTGCCAAGAAAACAAACAGATTCACCCTGGAGAGGGTTAAACCAGACTACTCCTTGGAGGCAAGGATTCTGGGGCTTCGTCTGACATACTTTGGACATGTTGTAAGGAGAGAGGTCCTTGGAGAATGACATCATGCTTGGGAGGGTGGAGGGACAGCGCAGGAGGAGAAGACCCTCTATGAGGTGGATTGATTCAGTGACTGCGGTGATCGGGATGGGTGTGTCGGAGGCAGTGCGATTGGCACAGGATAGAGCAGGGTTTAGGGCTCTTGTACATAAGGGTTGCTATGAGTCGCAAACGACTCGATGGCACATAACAACAACAACAACCAGCATCAGACAAGGCTGTTCTGTGACTGAGCTGAACAAGGTAAAACACCACCACTTAGTAATCTCATCTGGACAAAGGAAAATGCAACAGCAGTGTCCAAGCCACAAAAATAATGAAATAGCCCCTTTTCCTGATGCCATGAAATAAATTGTGTGCCCTGCCCCGAAGTATTTGCCAACTTGATTAAGCCACGATTCTGTACACACAGAGGACACGGGTCCTCGAATTTCCACCTAGCATGTGGTTACACACAAACTTTTGTTAGAGGTCAAGTCTATGGCTGATGAGTTTAGCCAACTATCACAGCAGAAAACCCACTGACTTAGACTGAAGGGGACAGAGAAAACATAAAATGAGAGAACACGGTCAGCCTTTTAGAATTCTACAGGCAGGAGAACAGGTCAAAGGAGCTACATCTGTTGTCTTCCAAGAAAATAAAACAGTCATCCCCTGAGCAGTGTGGAGGCCAGCAGAACTGTTGGAAGAAGAGCTGGAATCAGCTGCCTCAGTCCCAAAGGGTGGGGCCATGACTTCTGGGGCCACAGCTAGACCTCGCCAACTTGGCTCCGGAGTTGTAAGGCTGCTCTTCAAGTGCGCCACTGGCGTGAGGCCACTGCTCCAAGCTGAGCGCGTGGGACTGCCATACCCAAGGGACAGAAGAGCAGGTGGGAATTGCCACTCAGATAGACAAGAGAATAGGACCACTCCAAACCAAGTGAGCTGAGCTGCCATCCCGGAGGGCCTCCAAGGCACAGCAGGAGCCCAGGGTGGATGGGGCTGTACTCAGAATTCAGACCAAAAAACCCACCTCAAACTCATTGCCATTGAGCTGGAACCAATGCCTAGCTGACCCCGATACTGAGAGTCCAAGGTTATGCTTGAATGGGAAGAGATTGCCCATGTTTTCCCTGACCACCAGAACAGTCCAGCCTTCGGGTTAACAGAGCATCTCTCCCTACAGATTATGCTGCCAGAGTATAGAAAGTGTGGCCAATACAGAGTCTGAGGGTAAGTAAAGCCATTGCCCGGGTGGTCTCAGAAAAAGAGGATTCTTTTCAAGCACTCATATAGTTCAAGTACATGTTTTTCTCCTGGGGTTTAGATTTGCTTGGTGACACTAGCAGCTGCTCAGGAGAAACAGAGATAATATTCTCCCAGGTGATTTACAGCCTCTGAAAACCTGCGCACCCAGCAGTGAATCAGTTCTGACTCCACAATAATGGCTTTTTCACTTTGGGTGCCTGTTACCCCTTCTCTCCCCCCACTTTCTCTCATTTGTTATGGAAATATCCATCGTGTGCCTGTTTTACTTTTTTACTGTTATACTTTGGAAATAGACAATTTGTAATCTAGATATCACAAGTTCACAGATCCAGAGGAATTTAGCCCGAGGTCCAAAATCTCATCTTCTTAATTCCTTTAAATCAGATATGAGGGAGTCCTAAAGGACTTTGGATTTAGAGTTGATTTAAGATGATGTGATAAGGGTGAGTGGGTTTCACATGTAGGAAGAACATGAATTTGGGGGTGAAGGGTGGAAGGGCTAAGGAGGAACATCATACTCAGAAAGGTGGACACTCGGTGAAAGAGAGGAAGATTTTCAAAGAAATTGATTGATACAGTGATATGCTCACAAGAGAGGCGATGAGGATGGCACAAGATAGGGGACAGTTCACGGTTCATAAGCTCGCTAAGGGTTGTAATCGACTTGGCATCACCTACCAACAACAAAGGGTGGAATGGTACGGATTAAACTGTGTGTTCCCAAAATATGTGCTCTAACTCGAAATCTGTGTACAGCCTGTGGTTACAAACCCAATTGGAAATACATTATTATGCTAACAGAACAGGATTAGTATAGGACATGTCATACTGGATTTCTTGGAAATATAAGAAATTAAAGGAGGAAGCCAACAAAGCAGAGAAGGGAGGAGATGCCAAGACACACGAAGATGGCTTGAGAACAGAGCTCAGAAGAGACAATGGCATCTCACCCCAGTCACAATAGCAAAACTTAATAGAACACCAAACATCAAATGCTAGCGAGGTTGTGGAGAAACTAGAACCCTTATTCACTGTTGGTGGGAGTGTAAAATGGTGCAACCACTATGGAAGGCAGTATGGCCCTTTCTCAAAAAGTTGCCATTTGACCCAGCAATTCCACTACTGGGAATATATCCTAAAAAAACCATAACTTCCACCCAAACTGAAACATGCAGCTTGTTCACAAAAGCAAAGAGTTGGAAACAACCCAAGTGCTCTTCAACAAACAAATGGATAGAGAAGCTGTGGTATGTTCACACTATGCTGCATTGAAAAACAAGGAACTCATGAAATATTACACAAATGGGTGACCCTGGAAGACATTATGCTGAGTATAATACCTCAGTCACAAAAAGACAAATGTGGTATAATGCCACTGTTATAAAAGAGGACTGACGTAGGGGTTGGGGGAGACTGAGAAAGATGGGATAAATAATGTATACTGCATTGAAACAGATGAGGGAGAGAACTGTTTAGAAGGGATATATGATTAGATATTATTTGTATGACAGGAGTCTACAATGAAGTAGCATAGAAAAGTGGACTTGGAGGGAGGGAATGAATAACAATGAAATAATTTTTTTTCTTTTACTTTTCAAAAAGAAGGGTGAACTGGGGGGGAGGAGTGGGCAGGGAGAAAATTGCAAAAATGAATGAATAGAATAGAAATCCAAAGTCTCTGTAAACATTCATTAAAATAAAATTTAAAAAAAGACTAAGAAGAGACAATGGTCTTCCAGAAGCAACTGAGCCATAGAGCCTTTCCCTTAGAGCCAGGGCCCTAAATTCAGACTTCCCACCTCCCGAACTGTGAGAAAATAAATTTCTGTTTGTTAAAGCTACCCTTTTGTAGTATTTATGTTATAGCAGTGTTTGATAGCTAGGACACCTGACTAATAAGTCCCTACTGCTTTTTGGGTTTGGGGTTTTTTAGCCAATATGGCGATTACTCCATTCTCTTAGTAAGAATTATTGGCGAGCTCTGGTGGCCTAGTGGCAGGAAACTGCACTGCAATCCCAGAGGTGCGTGGTTCAAATCCACCAGATGCTCTGCTGAAGAAGGAGGAACAATCGCCTCCTGTACCAGTCAGATCCAATTTGACGGTACACACATAAAAAGAATAAATAAATAAATAAATAAATAAATACATAAATAAATAAAAAAAAGAATTATTAAGACACCCAATCATAAAATTACCTTCACTTCCTAATACGACAAAAAATCTCCCCAACCCCCCCACAAAATATCATCCTTGATGTTTTGAACCTTTCCCCAAAGCACCTAACAAAAGCCTAAGTTTTATAATAAATCCTTTCTAAAAATCTCATTATGGAATCCTTGGTGCTACAAATGTTTAAACACTTAATTACTAGCCAAACAATTGGCAGTTCAAACCCACTGTTGAAGACAGCGCTGGCAATCCGCTGTCAATAGGTCAGAGCTTTGAAAATGTGAGTAGTTCTGCTCTGCACACATATGTCATCATGAATTGGAATGAGCAAATAACGATACCCTCTTACTGAGATTCTCCCCTGGCCCCAACACTTTGGTTTCCCATGGGCTACTTCTCTCTTGTAACAAGCCTATACATCCAATAGCATCAGTGCTCTTGGTGGTGTTTGACTAAAGAACATTGCAATAATACTCACGATGTTTCTAACTTTGTCATACTACTATTGCATACTGAATAGACTATGTTGTTGTCAGGTGCTGTCGACCACAACTCATAATGACACTGTGAACAATGGACCAAAACATCCCTATCCTATGCACAACCATGTTTACGGTGGCTTTGTTCACAATAGCAAGGAGTTGGAATCAACCTAAGTGCCCATCAACAAACGAATGGCTAGAGAAGCTGTGGTATATTCACACAATGGAATATTATGCTGTGCTGAAAAAAAAGGAACTCATGCAATAGTATTCAAGATGGGTGACCCTGGAGGACGTTATGCTGAGTGAAGTATTTCAGTCACAAAAGGACAAATACTGCATGGTGCCACTGTTGTAAAGCAGGACTGACCTCAGGGTTGGGAGGAGACTGAGAAGGATGGGTTCAATAATATATACTGCATTGAAACAGATGATGGGGGAAAACTGTTTAAGCGGGAAAATTATTAGGGATTTTTGTCATGACAGGAGTCCAGAATGAAGGCTGTATAGTGGAGTGGACCTGGGAGGAGGGATTGTAAAACAACGAAAGAATTTTTCTTTTACTTTTCCAAGAGATAGTGTACTAGGGGGGAGGGTTGAGAGGGGAGAAAAATGCAACAATGAATGAATGGAAATCCAAAGCCTCTGTAAATTTTCATTTAAATTAATAATAAATTTTTAAAAAACCTTCCCCTCGCCTACAGTACAGTGTAAACATAATTTTCACATGAACTTTGAAGCAAAAAAAGTCATGTGATTTGGTTTATTGTGGTATTTATTGTGGTGGTATAGAAAAGAACTATCTCCAAGATGTGCTTGAACGCTTTTATTTAAAAATGCATTTTG
>NW_006400824.1:0-487 GCF_000299155.1 Elephantulus edwardii | reverse complement strand
GTGCTTGAACGCTTTTATTTAAAAATGCATTTTGCAATCTGCTTTTTTTTTTTTTTAAATCAGCAGGAGTGGCATCCACTTCCTGAACAACATGCCTCTGGAAACTCTATGAACTTTGCAAAATGACAATAGTTATAGGAAAGCTTTAGGTCTTTTGTTTATAGGGTTGCTATGAGTCATGCTCAACTTGACGGCAATCAACAACAACATTTTGCATGCTGCTTTTTTTTATTTGAAATTTCAGGAATATTATCATTTTAAAGAGATCTATTCTGGTTATTTGAGATATATATATTCTGCTGTATGGTTGCTGATTTGCTCGCCTATTTTCTAATGATGTGATTCTTTAAGCCCTTTTAGAGTCAACATGTGGGGAAAGGGTGTGTTTTGTGTGTGTGTGTAATCAACCATGGGCTCTGACTGTCTTCAGCATATTTTTGGTGTTTTTTTTAAATTTTCTTCCCTACTTCCCCCCTGTTCACTTTTT
>NW_006400823.1:13468-14377 GCF_000299155.1 Elephantulus edwardii | reverse complement strand
TTTCATAATATCAAATGCCTTTTCTGCATCATTTGCTAAGAGCATATGGTTCTGTTAATTGCTTTGTTAATATGGTGAATTACATTGATTGTTTCATTTAGTTGAACCAACCTTGCATAATTTTTTGAATCCCACTTAGTCATGATAAATTATACATATATACATACACACACACACACACACATATACACATATACATACATATATATACATATACATACATATATAAATATGTTGTTGTTAAGTGCCATCAAGTGGCAGGAGACTCATAGCGACCCTATGAAGGAGAGTCCTCAACACTTGGGTGTCTGTCATCCTCCCTCCAGGTTCATACGGTTTCCGGAGGCAAGCTTTTATGGAAGTGGATGCCACTCCTCCTTCCAAGCTTGTTTTAATCGGGAGCTCCAGCCCGATCTCTGTCCTCATTGTGTAACCGACCATTAATACATTTGACACATCAGTGTCATGGCAACTTGTACACCAGGGCTATAAGACCAAACGAATGTCTGAACAAAGTAATGAAAGACAGGCCCGAGGGCTATGGATTAAAAGTCACCCACCTTTGGCCGAGGGCTATGGATTAAAAGTCACCCACCTTTAGCTTAGTAGCATTGCTTTCTGTCCACTGGGCCAGCTGATATCTCTCCCTCTCTCTCTCTCGAGATATATATATATATCAAAAAAGAAAGTTTATTGAGAAGAAACTGTTGTTGGCTGAAGGAAAGGAAAAAGACAGGACACACAGGAATGGGGGTCAGGCCAGAAAGCATGAAAGCAGGGGCTAACAGCTGGGAGTACTGTAGCCCCTATGCTACACCTCTGTATGGTTTTATTAAGAATCTCCAGGAAGCAAACAACAAGGAAGAATCATGGGAAAGTAGATCTCAAAGAGAAATATTTTGCAAATGA
>NW_006400823.1:8016-13313 GCF_000299155.1 Elephantulus edwardii | reverse complement strand
AGGGTTTCTGGAGGCAAGTTATAATGGAAGTGGATGCCACTCCTCCTTCCAAGCTTCTTTTAATCGGGGAGCTCCACCCCACTCTCTGTCTGCATTGGCTAGCCAACCATTAATGCATTTGACACATCAGTAGTCCTTTGTGTCCAAAAACTGCCACAACACCTACTCAAACAGCACCATGCTCCCTCTGGCAACCGGGCCATAGCCCATATCCTGATACAGCATTTAGTTTATTATTAATATTAAATTAGATATTTGGTTCCTCACATTTCCTCCATTTTGTTTAAAGCATAATTTTATGGTCATCAAGGTGAGTATGATTTCATTAGGATTGTTTTTTGTTCTTTTGATCCTTATATAATCAAACAAATATAACCAATTAAGAACTAAGTTCACAAAAATACTTCCAAAATTTTCCATATGATCAGAAGGATTCAGATTGGATATTCCTTAAGAGTCTGGTTTTATTGTCATATAGCCACATTTCTTGAGGGTCAATTTCTATTGTTATATTGCCACCGTACATGTCAAAACCAGTTCTGATTGATCTCCTTTACCATTCCGTGTCACTCCCCGCCAAGAGCGATTTAACGATGATTTGTTAGGAGAGGGGGAGCCACATTCTCTTAGCTACTTTCTGCTGGACAAGGGAATTGTAGTTCCAGGGCTGAATGTCTCCTCTCAGAACTCTAAAGGACCCTTTGGCAATAGAAAACATGTAAACTATGATGGCGATTAATTTTGGAATTTAGATGTTCTGTTATCGATTGTGCTTAAGTATACAGGTTCATATCCTTGGAGATGCATCATTTTAATATGAAATTTTCAAAACCTAGAAGACACAAAATCAACTGACAAGTTAAAAGTATATGGGCCAAAATTTAAAAGCAATAATATTCCAACTAGAGGTTCTAACCGTGGCAGAAACCAAGTTACAGAGGGAAGATATTTCTTAAGTAAAAGGCTTATAATTAGCCATGTCTAGCACAGGAGCCCAAAAGGACTGCTTATGAGATTTTCCATCAATTCTATCAACTAAGAAATAGAGGGAAGAAAGTGGACTTGAGAAGGCTTATAGGACCAAATAACAGGCTCCTGTGTCCAGTAGAAAATGGATAAACTTACCAGCAATGTCAGTGCTTACCCACCGCTCTTCTGGAAGGACTTGAATTGTTGAAGCCTTCACCTTTGTTGTCAGCTGGGAGCCAGGGTCTCAGATGTCCACTGTGGATTTGGCCATGAGAATATCCCTTGTCCAAGTGTCCTTCAAATCCACAGTTAAAGCAAGTGAGTGAAGCCCTCTCTACCCCCTTAGCCTACCTGTGGTTCTCACTTGTGACACTTTGTACTAAAGTGGCCCAGCTTTCCACAATGGAAGCAATTCTGACTTCTTTTATTACCTATGGATGGCACTGACTGTTTATTAGTAAGACTTCCTTTTCTTGACACAGGCCCTAAATTGGCAGCAATAGCTGCCCCAATAATTTTGGCCATTCTCTGGTCTTTCTCTCTCCCTCTAAAACCCAGTTGTTAAAAGATGGAAAAATTTAAACAAATATATAAAAAATAATTTTGAACAATATAATCTTTTAAGTTTAAGGCTAGTAATATTATCAATATGATTGTACGAATAATTTCCAATCAAAAGAGATACATATTCCAAAGCAGTTCCTATTTTTCAAATATTTTTGGTAAGAAAAATACTATAAATGTAGATACAGTTCCACTATTCCTCCTCCATGCCATGATATATTGTTACTAGCATGAGCTGCTATAAATCCATTGCCTTCCTTAACCTAACTTAAATTTTTGATGTTTCTATGCTGATAAGCAGATCCAACAAAGCTCCAATCAATGTGCTTCCATAGGAAGTATTAATTAAAACACGTCTTTGCTCTTCTCAACATTTCCAATGTATCCATTCTCCAATTAAAGATAAAGAAGGCAACTAACAGAAAGGAACATCAGGATAACCTAAAGTTGTTACTGGTGTCTTCACAAAAGCTATACCCTTGAAACGTCTACTAGAGAGATATATTATTACCCAAAACTTTATAGATCCAATGAACTACTTTTAAGAAGGGAATACTAGAAATATATGCTTAATAGCTGGTATTATCTGCCATTTCTCAACTTTGTCCTCATCAAAGTGTGGCCTCTTTTGACTCATCTTGGGGTTTCATGTTTGGTGATGGCACTCACAGCATTTCTGAGGCTGTAGAGATATAAGCAAATCCTTGTCCCCCCCTAATAACAATTCTCTTTACCCATTTACCTATTTAGAGGTTCCCTATAATATATAGGCTGATTCAATAATTTAGAAGATTGTGATACCCACTGCTGGAGTTTCTCCTTTATTAGCATTAAAAAATTAAAGTAAATAAGACTTTATGTAATATAGTTCAAAGAAATCATATCCCATCTCCCTCATTCTGCTTTTTCAACATAGTTTGTAAAGGCAAATTAGCCCATCCGTGAAGAATGCAAAAGATCATTACAAAGGCTAAAGAAGAAGAAAAGACCAAGGTGGATGTCAGATGAGACTCCAAGTATTGCATTAGAGTGCTGAGAAGCCAAAGCTAAAGGAAGAAATCAAAAAGCTGAACAAAAATTTTCAAAAGACAGCCTGGGGTGACAAAGCAAGATACTATGATGAAATGTGTAGAGAGCTGGAGTCAGAAAATCAAAAGGGCCAACCTCGCTCAGTGTTTCTTAAGCTGAAGGAGCTGAAAAATAAATTCAAGCCACGGGTGGCAATACTTTAGGATACTTTGGGTAGAATGTTAAATGATCCAGGAAGTATCAAGAGAAGAAGATGAGAGGAGTACACAGAGTCACTGTATCAGAAGGAATTGGCTGACACAGAAGAATTTAATGAAAAAACATATGAGAAAGAGCCTATGGTGATGAAGGAGGAAGTTCAAATTGCTCTTAAGGAATTGACAAAAAACAAGGCTCCAGGAGTTGACGGTATACCAATTAACATATTTCAACAAACAGACATTGCCTTGGATGTACTCACTAAGTTGTGCCAAGAAATCTGGAGGACAGCCAGCTGGCTGACTGACTGGAAAAGATTTATATTTGTTACCATTCCAAAGAAAGGTGACACAACAGAATGTGGAAATTATCGAACAATATCATTAATATCACATGCAAGCCAGATTTTCTGTGTATATCATTAAATCAGATCTGACTGGTACAGGAGGAGATTACCCCTCCATCTCCACCAGAGCATCAGGTGGATTCAAACTGTGAACCTCTGGGATTGCAGTGCAGCTTCTTGCCACTAGTCCACCTGGATTTAGAAGAGGTCTTGGTACTAGGGATATTATAGCTAATGTTAGATGGATCTTGGCAGAAAACAGAGAATACCAGAAGAATGTCTATCTGTGCTCCATTGAGTAACTGGGATGGGTGTATTGGAGATGGTGTGATTGGCACAGGACAGAGCAGAGTTTAGGGCTGTTGTACATAGGGTCCCTATAAGTTGCAAGCAATTTGATGGCACATAACAACAAAACAACAATTTGAAACCTGTATTTGGACCAAGAGGCAGTCATCAGAACAGATCAAGGAGACACTGGATGGTTCAAAATCAAGAAAGGGGCCCATCAGGGATGTATTTTGTCTCCATACCTTTTCAATCTGTATGGAGAACAGATGGTCCGAGACGCTGGGCTGTACGAAGAGGAATGTGACATCAAGATTGGTGGAAGAATCATCAACAACCTGCGTTATGCAAATGACACAACCCTGCTTGCGGAAGCAGAGGAGGACATGAAATGACTGCAGTCTTCAATATGGATTTAAGCTCAATATCGAGAAAACATTCTCACCACTGGGCCAATTGGTACCATCAGTATGGATGGTGAAGAGATTGAGATAGTTAACAGTTTTAGTTTGCTTGGATCCACAGTCAACACTCTTGGTAACAGCAGCTAGGAAATCAAAGAGATTAATTGCATTGGGAAAGTCAACTTTGAGGGACCTCTCAACAGTCCTGAAGAGCAGTAACATCTGGCTGGAGACTAAGGTTCACCTGATCCAGGCTATAGTCTTCATAATTATATGCTATGCATTGGAGAGTTGGACAATGAATAAGGATGATAGAGATTTGATGCCTTTGAGCTGTGGTGCTAGAGAAGAGTGTTGAATATACCATGGACTGCTAGGAGAACAAACAGGTTTGTCCTGGAGAGGGTGAAGCCAGAATGCTCCTTGGAGTCAAGGATTCTGAAGCTTCGTCTGACATACTTTGAGCATGTTGCAAGGAGGGTCCGGTCCTTGGAGAGGGACATCATGTTTGGCAGAGTGGAGGGACGACGCAGATGATGAAGACCTTGGATGAGATGGAGCAATTCTGTGACTGGAGCGTTGTGAATAAGTGCGTTTGATACGGCTAGGTTGGCAAAGGATAGAACAGCGTTTAGAGCTCTTGTACATAGGGTCGATATGAGTCGCAAGCGACTCAATGACACATAACAACAATTATAGCTTGTCCTTGAGGCTTATATGGAAATACCAGTAATATGATTAATGCTCCAGTTTTTTTTAAAGAAATTCTTGTGTTTACTTAGAATTATAAGCAGGAGCATTATTAATTTTAATACTTGATGGAAGACCCATCACATTAAAAGTTTCAATTAATTATTGAATTATATACTCTGATTTTTCTCCTGTTAAATCAGTGGCCCATTGAAAGCCTGAAAAAATAGCAATAGTATGGTGAACACACTGTAACTTCCCAAATGGTGGAATATAAGAATATCCATTTGCCATAATACATTTTGTCTGTCACTTCTAGGATTGACTCCTTTTTCATAAGATGGTACATTAATGGGACCACTTTGAGGACATCTACATAATCTCTCTAGCTTGTTGATGTGTAATTCCAAATTTTTTCTTCATTACACTGACATTTAAATGAGTTGTTGATGTTGTTATGTGCTGTCGAGTCGTTTGCGACTTATAGCGACCCTATGTACAAGAGCTCTAAACGCCGTTCTACCCTGTGCCAAGCTCGCTGTCTCAAACACATTCATTCCCACCACTCCAGTCACATAATCAATCCATCTCGTCAAGGGTCCTCCTGTCCTACACTGTCCCTTCACTCTCCCAAACATGATGTCCCTCTCCAAGGACCGGACCCTCCTTGCAACATGCCCAAAGTATGTCAGATGAAGCTTTAGAATCCTTGACTCCAGGGAACAGTCTGGCTTCACCCTCTCCAGGAAAAATCTGTTTGTTCTCCTAGCAGTCCATGGTATATTCAACACTCTTCTCCAGCACCACAG
>NW_006400823.1:6023-7346 GCF_000299155.1 Elephantulus edwardii | reverse complement strand
AACTTTTTGGATAATTTTCAGCAGAATCTTGCTTGCATGTGATATCAATGATATTGTCTGATATTTCCACACTCTGTTGGGTCACTTTTCTTTGGAATGGGAACAAATATCGATCTCTTCTAGTCAGTTGGCCAGCTGGCTGTCCTCCAGATTTCCTGACAACCTAGTGAGCACATCCAGGGCAGCGTCTGTTTGTTGAAATAAATCAATTGGTATGCAGTCAACTCCTGGAGCCTTGTTATTTGCCAATTCCTTCATATCAACTTGAACTTCCTCCTTCATCACCATAGATTCTTGCTCATATGTTATTTCATGAAATTCCTCTGTGTCAGCATATTCCTTCTGATGCAATGACTCTGTGTATTCCTTCCATCTTCTTATTATACATCCTGGATCATTCATCATTCTACCCAAACTATCCTTAAGTATTGCCACCTGTGACTTGAATTTGTTTTTCAGCTCCTTTAGCTTAAGAAGCTGAGCAAAGTTGGCCCTTTTGATTTTCTGACTCCAGCTCTCTGCACATTTCATTATAGTATCTTTCTTTGTCGTCCTGAGCTGCCTTTTGAAATTTTCTATTCAGCTCTTTGATTTCTTGATTTCTTCCTTTAGCTTTGGCTTCTTGGGACTCTAATGCAACACTAAGAGTCTCATCTGACATCCATCTTGGTTTTTTCTTCTTCTTTAGCCTTTGTAATGATCTTTTGCATTCTTCATGGACGATTTTCTTGATATTCTCCCAAAGCTCATTTGGTCTACGTTCATTGGTGCTCAAGGCCTCAAACCTGTTCCTGAGATGGTTTTGAAATTTGAGTGGGACAGACTTAAGGTCAAATCTTGGTTCCCGTGGACTTGACTTAATTTTTCTCAACTTCAGCTTGAATTTGCATATGAGTAGTTGGTGGTCTGTCCCACAATCAGCACCTGGCCTGGTTTTCACTGGTGATATTGGGCTTCTCCAGCAAATCTTTCCGCAAATGTAATCGATTAGATTCCTATGCATAACCTTAGGTAAAATCCATGTGTATAGCCTGTGTTTGTGCTTCTTATAAAAGGTATTTGCAATGAATAAATCATTGAATATTCAGAACTCTATCATTCTATCTCCAGCCTCATTTCTTTCACTGAGCCCATGTTTTCCAGCTTCTTCTTTCTTCTTCCCAGTTCCCAACTTTTGCATTCCAGTCACCCATTAATATTAATGCATCTTGATTGCATGTTTGATCAATTTCTGACTGAAAAAGTTGGTAAAAATCTTCTATTTCCTCTTCTTTGGCTCTGGTTGTTGGTGCATATATTTGAATGATAGTGGTATTCACTGGA
>NW_006400823.1:1970-2873 GCF_000299155.1 Elephantulus edwardii | reverse complement strand
TTTTTTTAATACTTTAAGTAGAATTGGTAATAGATCTCAATATTTGGTAGATAAAATTCAGCTGTGAAGCCATCCGACCCAGGAATTTTCTTATGAAGAAGTCTTTTATGACCTGCTCGATTACTTCTTTTGTGATGGATCTGTTCAAGTGTTCTACATCTGTTCAAGTTAATCTGAGTTGGACATGAGTATCATGGAATTTGCCCATTTCCTCTATGGTTTTCAAATTTATCAGAATATGGCTTTTCATAGTAGTACTTTTCATAGTATTTTGATATTATAGATTTAATTTCATCTGGTTGGTTGAGATGTCACCTCTATTCAATTTCTCAATTGAATTATATGTGTCTTCTGTTTTTTCTTCTTCTTTCTTTTATTAAGTTTTCCAGAGTTTTGTCAATTTCATTGACTCTTCTCAAAACAAAACAAAACACCACCCAGCTCCTGGTCTTATTAACGGTTTAAATTGTTTTTCTGTTGTCTATCTCATTGATTTCAGCACTTATCCTTATAATTTTCTTTCTTCTAGAAGCTGTAGGATTACATTATTGTTCCTTTTCTATTTGATGAAGGTGTTGAGTTAAATAATTGATTTTCCTTCCTTTTTTATGTGTGTGCATGTTGCTATGATCTGCCCCCTGTGGACAGCCTTACCTGCATCCTAGAGGTTTTGGTATGTTTTCTTTTCATTTTCATTTATTTCAAGAACCTTTTTCTTTTCAGTCTTTATTTTTTGTAATTTAATCATGTTCTAGCAGAGAGTTATTTAGCTTCCATGTGCATGGTTTTGTAGCTTTCTCATCCTGTGTTTAATTTCTAATTTTATGACATTGTGATTTGAGAAGACACTTTGTATTATTTCAATGTTTTTTATTATGTTGAGGCTTGCTTTTTGTCCTATGC
>NW_006400823.1:0-630 GCF_000299155.1 Elephantulus edwardii | reverse complement strand
TTTTCCATTATTTACAGTACTGTGTTGGCTGATAAGTTTTTAAGTTCTTGTGCCTCTTTATCAATACTATTAATTCTTTCTTGCATTTTCCTGTGTAGTTTTTCAAGTACTTCATCAATAACTTTCTTCTGGATTGCTATCTCTAGAGTATTTGCTCTTTTAGTAGCTTCCATTGTTCTTTCCACATAACTTGCATCTTCTTTTGTGCCCGTTACAAATAACAGCATATCAGCATATTTCCTCCTCTTTTCTCTAACTAGGATATTCACTGGGTCTATTTTTTTTCCATGATAACTGAAGCAGACTGTTGCTTTCTTGACAACATGTTAGTATTTTCTTTTTTTAATTTTATTTTAATAATTGTAATGAACATTTACAGAGATTTTGGATTTCCATTCATTTATTGTTGCATTTTTCTCCCTGCCCAGACCTCCCACATCCCCAGCCCCAGTTTGTTCCTCTCTTTGAAAAAGTAAAAGAAAAAGTCTTTCTTTGGTATACAATCCCCCCACATCACTCCCACTGCCCCAGGTACACTCCACTATAGACCCTTAATTCTGGACTCTTGTGATAACTATAATACCCTATCATATATCACTTTTAAATTATTCTCTTCCTCATCTGTTTCAA
>NW_006400822.1:12397-13070 GCF_000299155.1 Elephantulus edwardii | reverse complement strand
TAATTGATAGGGATGAGATTGTCCATCCTTCTCCTTTGGAGCAACTGGTGACCTCGAACCACGTGCCTTCAGGATTGCAGCAGAGCTTCTCTTCACACACATTAGCTTTATAAAATTAATCACCATTGAACCTTGCCCATCATTAGCCTGTCTTTTCAGGTTCCTGCTGCCTGATCCTTCTCATTTCCTTCACCCCCCTCTTCGTTGATGTAACTAAGGGAAAAAAAAATTCCAAGTCATGGGCTTTGTCTGCCATCTGCTGGTAGATCAGGCCTGATGTTCTAAGTCAGTTTTCCAAGCAAGGCAGTTGTAAATGCTATTTTATAAACATTCTGCTCTAAGTAAACAGGGAGCTCTGATGGCTTAGTGGTAAGGACTTATGCTGCCAGTTCAAAGATACGTGGTTCAAATCTGTCAGCTGTTCTATGGGAGAAGGATAGGCAATCTCCTGCTGTGTGATTTTTGCCTCTGAAAACCCTCTGGTGGGTCAGGTACGGATTGGTTCTGACTCAAAATAACACAACAACAATAACATACGTAAATACTTCTAAATAGAGGTCCTAGGATTGCACAAATACTTTAAAGGCAAGTTGATTGCCCAGACGTGTAGGCACTGGTGTGGAGCCAAATGGGGTGAGGCAGGGAAAGTGTTGGGTGATCACAAGGGCAGGTC
>NW_006400822.1:10926-11637 GCF_000299155.1 Elephantulus edwardii | reverse complement strand
CTTCGTTCCTCTGGGGTCTCACAGTCTTCGCTCCTCTGGAGTTCCGCAGTAGGTGGCTGGCTGTTGTTCTTCCCTGGTCTCTTCCAGGCCCCTCTTGCGGTGGAACCCCGTCTGGCGGCGTTCTCCCGTCTGGCAGCGGCATTCTTGCGCAGCGTCGCTCTCGCTTGCACAAATACTTTACACAACTAGCCAGAAAGTGGACAGTTCAAACCCATCCAGAGACAAGTTAGAGACAGGCCTTCTGAAAAGATTTGAAAACCCTCTGGAGCTCACATATGATGACAGTATGAATCAGAATGAGTTCAACAGTAACAGACGTTGTGAGTGCAATATTTGTAAAGAGTATTCGTGTTTTGAGTAATATAAATATTAAAGATGATTGGCACAGTGATGCCAACAATGGGGTAAGTGTGGTATAGATTAATGTGCGGCGGCCTCAGGATAGGACAAAATTCTGTTGTTCATAGGATGTTTATGAGTTGCACTTGACTCAGTAGCGTCTAACAACAACAACAACAACAAAACTGCTGTTGTCTTTTAAATTTTGTTGGTGCTGTTATGTACTCATAACAGAACCAATTAATAGCTGACTCTTTAGCAGGTTTTCAGAGGCAATAAATCACACAGCACGAGATTGCCTCTCTTTCTCTTGTGGAACAGGTGGTAGATTCAAACCATGACCCTCTGGGTTGGCAGTGTAACTCCCTACCA
>NW_006400822.1:0-6109 GCF_000299155.1 Elephantulus edwardii | reverse complement strand
CTGTGTCTTCTTTGGGGGTTGATATCTTGCTTTGGGCTGGTGGGACAAGTGAAGCACTCTGCTTTCTACGGGCCATTGGTGTGGCAGAGTTCTTCGTGTCTGAGGTGGTAGCTGGTTTTTGATTTGACGTCACTGCTCCAGAAGAAGGTTGGGCAGAAACAAGAGTAAATGCGTAGAGGGTGAGTGCACACTCCAACGCTCACGTGAGTGGGGAGGGAGGAAAAGCACACTGATACACGTGGGGAGGGCCTTAAAAATAAGGAAATTTAGTACTAAGAAAGAATGAATGTGGATATTTTAAAATGTTTTCCTTGATTTAATGTCTCAAGACAAATGAGACTGTAGAACTCTTCTGCTGCCATTTTAAATCCAACTCCATACAGAGATCCAACTCGGCTGCAGCTTGGGCTCAGTCTGTGTTACTCCCCTGGCACCAGCTCTGCCCCAATGGATGGAAAATTGAACAAGTACAGCAACACACAGGAATTCACAGAGGAATCCAACATCAACACAAGCAAGAGCCAGCAGAATGCTAGTAAAATGTTTATTGAAGGCTGGAGCTGGGATCCAAACAAGATCATGAGTCTTTATCTCATTGGAGAGGTGAGAAATGGCATGATAAAAATGGATCTAACACTATTCAGTCCCAAGGATTTGAACTTGTGTTTGTCAAAGATGTTGTTAGTGTTGATAAGGCTTTGGGATGGAAAAAAACCCATACTGGATGGCAAGTTGATAGACTCCAAAAGAGTCAACATTTTAAAAGTGAAGGAATCCTCCCCTAATCCGCCAAAAAGTTTTTGTAGGTGGGTTGAGCCCAGTTACTTCTGAATAACCAAGGACAGAGTATTTTGGCACGTTGAGAAACATTGCAAATACTGGACTTCTCATGGAAACAAAAACAAGTGAAAGAAGAGGATTTTCTCTTATCACATATGAAGCGTTAGGTTATGGCACTGGACATAAGGCCAAGGACTCAAGGAGGGGACAAGAGAATGAAAAGGAACTAAAGAAGTTTTGTTAAGGGGGCTGCCATCCTCGGTCTGCAGAGAGAGACACAGGAAGAGACAGATGAGGAAATACCAAGCCTTAAGATTAATTAGGGCAGGTAAAGAAAGGTCTTTAAGGAGGGAAAGGAGGGAAATTCCATTGTGGTTTAGGTGGATGGTCTTCTAGAGAGGGGAGGGAGGGGCACTCCGTGGAAGTTGAGGCTGTTCATTCCCTTTGTTGACATGTTGATATTCCTTGAATCCTTTGTTCTCCCTGTGACCTTGGTCCAGGCCTGACATGAAGATGAAGAGCCAGTAAGGAAATTTTTAAAAAGCAGATATCAACAAGTTGGTTTCTGGATATTATGAAATCAAGGTTGCTCAACCCAAAGAGGTACATAAGTAGCAAGAGAGGAGGAAGAGGTATTGTTATATGGTATCAAGGTCATAGATGAGGTTAGAGACAGACACAGAACCAAAAAATAACCATGATGATCAATGTTATTGAAATTCCAATAGGGCCAATGGTCACTATTAAAACTATAGTGTCTAGGTGGGTGTGATTATGCTTGATCTAACTATGGGGTATGGAGATAAACAAGGATATGGAGACTGCAGTGGCCAGCAAAGCAGATATTATGACAAGGCATCTGGAAGGAATGGCAATCACTGGAAGTCTCACTGGCTATATTAAAGGAGGACATAGGAGAAAACAAAGGCAGATGCTAAGATCTTTCAGGAAAATGAAGTTTGACCATTTGTTGACCTAAGGTGCTTATTTTGTAAAAGATTTTATAGCCAACAAGTCACATGTTGTTTTTGGAATCAACCCACAACCGACTCTCTAGTGGGTTTTCAGAGGCAGTTAATTGCACTAGAGGAGATTGAGTGCCCTTCTCCCTCTCCAAATGTACATACTTGTCAATGAGTTTTCTTTGTCTTTTTTTTTTCCTTTGCTGTGTTTTTACTCAATGTGGATTTGAATTTGATTTTTGAAAAATGTTTTTATTGGTTTGCATGCAATAATTTTTTTCTATTGTATTTCACCCATGTACATTGTGTTACCTAATCTTTCATTTGCATTTGAAGTTTTGCAAATGTTACTCATTTCCTCGCTGCTGTTGAGTTGTTCCAATTCATAGCAAACTTCGTTCACTTTCCAACTTTTACATGCATTTGAAGCAATTGAAAAATACCATGACTTGGGTCAAGCACACCTTATCTTTAAGCTGACATCTTTGCCTAGTAGCACTTTAACGGGGTCCTTGACACCTAATTTGCCATGGACTGCCAAAAGAATGAATAAATATATTTTGGAGAGAATATAGCCATGCTTCTTAGAGAAAAGGTTGGTGGAACTTCATCTCACATACTTTGGGCATATTGTTAATAGAGGCCAGTCCTTGAAGAAGGACATAATGCTCAGAAAAGTGGAGAGTTGGCAAAAGAGGAGAAGATTCTCAATGAGATGGATTGACACAGTGACTGCAACAATGGCAAGTGTGACAGAGATGATAAGGTTGGCACAGGACAGGGTAAGTTCAGATCTTACCTTAACAGGGTTAGTACATTGTTGCTGCTGTTGTTAGGTATCATTGAGTCAAGTCCGACTCAAAGTGACCCTATGAACAAAAGCTCTGAATCCTGTTACATCCAGTGCTTTCCTCACAACCTCTGACATGCTCAAACCGTTTCATTGCTAGAGTCAATTTTATCAATTCACATGGTTGAGAGTCTTCCTCTTGTTTGTATCCCTCCATCTTTCCAAGCATGATGCCCTCCAGAAAACAGCCTCTCCTAGCAACATGCCAGAAGTATGTGAGACAAATCTTCACTGTGCCTGCAAGGAACACTGTGGCTGCATTTTCTTTATCTGTCTGTTCTTTTGGCAGTCCATGGGATGTTCAGTACTTTTTTCCAGCACCACAGTTCAAAGGCATCAGTTCCTCTTCTGTCATCCTTATTCATGCTCCAAGTCTTAGATGCATAGCTAGTGATTGAAAAGACTATGGCCCGAATCAGGTGTACCTTAGTCCTCAAACTGACATCATTGTTCCTCAATAATTTGGAGAGGCCCCTGACTACAGTTTTTCCCAGTGCAATATGTGTCCTAATCCCTGGACTGCTGGTACCAAGTGTATTGATTGTGGATCCAAGTAAGATAAAGTCATCGACAGTTTCAATGTTTTCTTCTTCTTTTTTCAATTATTTTAAGTTTTGGTTGGTTTCTTAAATTATTTTTAATGAAAGTTTACAGAGACGTAGGGTTTCTAGACATTCATTGTTGCACTCTTCTCCCTGGACACCCCCTTCCCCCCCAATTCACTCTTCTCCTTGAAAAGTAAAAGAAAAATTCTTTCATTGTTATGCAATCCCTTCCCCCAAGTCCACTCCACTGTGCAGTCTTCATTCTGGACTCCTGTCATGACAATAATACCCAATTCACATATCCCTTTTAAACAGTTTTCTCCCTCATCTGTTTTAATGCATTATACCTCATTCCTCCCCTCCTTCTCTGTCTTTCCTCAACCTCGATGTCAGTCCCATTTTACAACAGTGCCACTATGCAGTATTTGTCCTTTTGTGACTGAGATATTTCACTCAGCATAACATCCTCCATTTTGCAAAATATTTCATGAGTTCTTTGTTTTTCAATACTGCAAAATATTCCATTGTGTGAATTTACCACAGCTTCTCTATCTATTCGTTTGTTGATAGGCTTTTGGGTTATTTCCAACTCTTTGCTATTGTGAGCAAAGCAGCAAAAATCATGGGTGTGCATATATCTGCTTGGGTGGCAGTTCTGTTTTCTTTAGGGTATAGTCCCAGTAGTGGAATTGCTGGTCAAATGGCATTTTTATTTCCAACTTTTTGAGAAAGTGCCATACTGCCTCCCATAGTGGTTACACCATTTTACACTCCCACCAACAGTGACTAAGGGTTCCAGTTTCTCTGCAACCTTGCCAGCATTTGCTGTTTGCTGCTCTGTTGAATTTTGCTATTCTTACTGGGGTAAGATGATATCTCATAGTTGTTTTGATTTGCATCTCTCTTAGAGCTAGGTATTTATTCATGTTTTTGTTCGCCATCTGAATGTCTTCTTTGGTGATGTGTCTATTCATATCCTGTGCCCATTTTTCAACTGGGTTGTTTACCTTTATCTTGAGTGTTCTATAAATTCTAGATATAAGTCCCTTATCAGACATGTTACTGCCAAATATTTTTAGAGGAGGTAAAATTATCTCTATATGAAGATAATAATAGTATACTTAGAAAACCCTAAAGACTCAGGAAGAAAACTACTGGACATAGTTGACCAATTCAGCAAAGTGACAGGATACAAGTTCAACATACAAAAATAAAATGGATTTCTCTACAGTGACAAAGAGAATACAGAGCTGGAGCTAAGAAAAACAATGCCCTTCTCAATAGCTAATCACAAGATTAAATACTTGGGAGTAAATCTAATCAGAAGCACAAAGGATCTATTCAAAGAAAATTACAAAACAATACTACAAGAAATAAAAAGAGACCTGGAGAAATAGAACAATATACCTTGCTTATAGATGGGAAGACTCGGGATTGTGAAAATGACAATACTACCAAAGTATTGTCAATGCAATCTCAATACAAATACCAATTACATTCTTCAACGAGATGGAAAAGGCAATCTCCAATTTCATTTGGAATAGAAAGAGGCCCAGAATAAGCAAAGCACTCCTTAAAAATAGAAAAAAAGATAGGAGGCATCTCACTCTGATTTCAAATCCTACTACACTGCCATGGTGGTCAAGACAACATGGTACTGGTACAATGACAGAAACATAGATCAATGGAATAGAATTGAGAATGTGGAAATCAGCCATCTACCTGTGGTCAACTGATTTTGACAAGGAGATGAAATCAGTTAAGTGGGGAAACGACAGCCTTTTTAACAAATGGTGCTGGAAAAATTTGAAAACTATCTGCAGAAAACTCAAGCAAAATCCATACCTCACTCCATACACAAAATTTCAACTCAAAGTGGATCAAGGATATAGGACTAAAACAAAGGACTCTACCTAATCAACAACATGAACAGTCTTCCAAGTATCCTGAAAAATCTACAACAAGGAGAAGATAAAACAGATGAATGGGATCTTTTAAGAATCAAATCCCTATGCACATCCAAAAATTTCTCCAACAGGGTAAAAAGGGAAGCCACAGACTGAGAAAAAGTATTTGGTAATGCCATGTCAGATAAGGGACTTATATCTAGAATTTACAAAATACTTGAGCACCACAACAAGATAAAGGTAAATAATCCAATAGAAAAGTGGGCACAGGATATGAACAGACACTTCACCAAAGAAGACATTGAGATGGCTAACAAGCACATGAAGAAATGTTCAAAATCGCTAGCTCTAAGAGAGATACAAATAAAAACAACTATGAGATATCATCTCACCCCAGTTAGGATAGCAAAATTTAACAGAACAGCAAGCAACAAATGCTGGTGAAGTTGTGGAGAGACTGGAACTCTAATTCACTGTTGGTGGGAGTGTAAAATGGTGCAACCACTGTGGAAAGTGGTGTGGTGCTTTCTCAAAAAGTTGCAAATAGAGATAACATTTGACTCAACAATTCTCCTACTGGGAATATACCCCAAAGAGACCATAACTGCCACCCAAGTAGATATATGCACACCTATGTTTATAGTGGCTTTGTTCACAATAGCAAAGAGTTGGAAACAACCTAACTGCCCATCAGCAAACGGATGGATTGAGAAGCTGTGGTATATTCGCACAATGGAATATTATGCTGCATTGAAAACCAAGGAACGCATGCAATATTATTCAAAATGGGTGGAGGACATTATGCTGAGTGAAATATCTGTCACAAAAGGACACATGTTGCATAATGCCACTGTTGTAGAATAGGACTGACATCAGGGTTGGAAAAGGCTAAGAAAAAGTGGATAAATTATGTATAGTGCATTGCAACAAATGAGGGAGAGAACAGTTTAAAAGCAACATATGGGGCGACGCAGCCCGAGGGCGACGCAGCCCGAGGGCGAGGCCGCCAGCGGGGGGAACGCCGTCGCCAGACTGGGGAACACCTGGGGAACGCACGCCGCCGCC
>NW_006400821.1:779-13677 GCF_000299155.1 Elephantulus edwardii | reverse complement strand
ATGGGTGTGTCAGAGGCAGTGCGGTTGGCGCAGGATAGAGCAGGGTTTAGGGCTGTTGTGCATAGGGTCACTATGAGTCAAAAATGACTCGACGGCACATAACAACAACAACAACAAGATTCCTTTCAAATTAGCTCATCTCCATCCAAGCCTTTACTTAATTTCCCCCTTCCTCCACAATCTTGATGAATTGAATGACTTCTTTTTCTATGTTTACATACTTTGAAGCATCTCCATATCTATGTTATAGAACTTATTATACTATATCGTACTGTTTGTTTGCCATCCCCTCTTAGCTATGAGCCCCTAAAAGATGAGGATGTCTTATTTGGTATAGTCTCAAAAATTAATCACAGTGCCTGCCACATAGTTAAAGCTCAATAAATATTTGCTAAATAAAGTATTTCTGTAAGTAGCACCTCAACTCAGCTCTTTTATATTTTCAGGTGGGTAAATGTGGCAATATGATGAAGAGTGGATTTGAGAGTATACCATTTTTCGAAAAGGAGACTTTTGTTGGTGGACTCTAATAATGGTGGCTAGACATAATGAAAGCCTGATTTAGCAGAGTGGCAATGATAGTTGGCAGAGACACCATAGATAGACTGCTGAGAGGGACACACCATAGATACGGAGCTGGTGGAATTTTCAGAATGTTGAGAGAACACTTAAAGATGATGATGACTCTAAAGTTTCAAGTCTAGGACATTGAGAGAGTTATGATATCATTATTTAAGATAGGGAACACAGGAAGGGGAGCAGATCTGGAGGGAGATGAGGAGTTTGAGACTAGTATTGTGATATTTCTCCATTTCTAGAGTTACTTTCTAAGTCAGACTCCCTCACCACTCTTAAAAGGCTGTAGCTAAGGTGGGAGACTAGAGAAGAGGAAAGACAGCTGTATTTGTATTCACAGGAGTTAATGTTGTATTTTCTATAGAGTTTCCTTGACAACTAAAAGTTACATTATTTTAATCCAATGGCTGCTCCACCAGTGAAAGATGGGGCAACCTCCTCCTGTGCAATTTGGTGCCTCTCAAAGTCTTCTAGGGGGTAAGCTATGAGTTTGTCCAAACTGGATGACACATAACAACAATGAGCTAAGAGAGAAGCATATGGTGGGAAAATACATGGGGTAAAGTTCAGACTCTCCACTATAAGGAGAAGGTGTTTGGGGATAATGGCTGAGGTGAATAGATCCTTCCCAAGTTCTAGGTAGTCTGGGGAGGCTTGGTTCTGCAGCAATACTGTATAACCAGTCATCTTAAAAAAAAAATTGCAAGACAAAATGGCAAACTTCATCGTCTTTAAGTCAGAACTGACTCATACCTGGCTCTCCAGTGGGTTTCCAAGGCTGTAAATTATGTGGGAGATTACCCATCTTTTCTATCTGGTAAGTCACTGGTGAATTTCAACCACCAGGGAGGCTTTGCCTTTGCATTAACAGTGCAACCCCCTATGACCTACAAAGTGGATAATCAGAGATTAAATTTAGCCATAATCTCTACTTAATGCCACTAGACAGTGACATCTAAACTCCCAAGGAGACTTACTTAGCTTGAGTGGCACTATACATTTGCCACACCCTCTGTAAAGCCCTAATCTCAAAGGTTCTTTCCACCGGAAGCTGTGACAGAAGGAAATGTGTGGGCGGGGAGGGGTAATGGGTGAGGGGCCCAAGTTCCTGATACAGACTACACCCAGGGAACTGAGTTAGCACCATGCTGAAGCCATCATTGCTCTTCAGACCCTTCTTATTCTTGCAGCTACCTCTGCTGGGTTTGGGCCTGAATTTGATGACCCCCACTCACAGTGAAAATGATGACATCACAACTGGTGAGGAATTTGGGACTGGGGGAGGAGGGCTGGTGAGAAAGAGCTATACAGAAATCTGAACCTTGCCGTTGGACAATGTGAACAGAATTTAAGAGCAGACTGGCAAGGGCAGGGTCCTGCCATATACTACTCCTTCCTCTAACCGTCATTTCTTCTCTTCCCCTCTCCTACTTCATTTTTCTCCTCAATCTAGATTTCTCACTGACCTCTATACCCTCTGTGTCTCTCAGTGCTTCTATCCTACCTCTCCCAGAGGTTCAGTGTTTTGTGTTCAATGTTGAGTACATGAACTGCACTTGGAACAGCAGCTCTGAGTCCCAGCCTATCAACTTGACTCTGCACTATTGGTATGGAAGAATGGGTAGCACATGGGTGGAAGAAAGGGTGGGCGGGATGAGAAGAGAGACTGTGAGGACCAAGAAAGAGGGTAACTAGCATCCAAGCTTCTCAATATTTTCTAATGGGGCAAATAATAAATCAGAGAGATGAGGATGGGTTAGTAGACATCTGTAATAGCCAAATTTTCCCCACTGTTCCTCTAACTTTTAATTTTTCTCTAGGTACAAGAACTCGGATCATGAGAAAATGCAGGAATGTGGTCACTATCTGTACTCTGAAGAGATTGCTTTTGGCTGTTGGTTTCAAAAAGAAGAGATCCATCTGTATCAAACATTTGTCATTCAGCTCCAAGACCCAAGAGAATCCATGAGGCAGGCTGTACAGATGCTAAAACTACAGGATCTGGGTATTTGGAAAAAGATGGTCAAGAATCCAGGGATATTGTGGGATATAGTGGTACTCTTTCACCAGAAGGCTACTTGGGTAGAAAAGAGGTAGAGGATTGGGATGGGGAAAGGAGGAGGGATAAGGGGCACTATCTTTAGGACCCTGATTTGTTTAGGCTATGCAAATGACCACACATGTACACATATCTCCAGTAATTCCCTGGGCTCCGGAAAATCTAACACTTCACAACCTGAGTGAATCCCAGCTAGAGCTGAGCTGGGACAACAGATACTTGGACCATTGTTTGGAACATCTGGTGCAGTACAAGAGTGATCAGGACCACAGCTGGACTGTGAGTGATAAGGGGGAAAGAGTGTAGCAGCTAAAGTCAAGCAAGTGGGGATAAAGTATTCAATCAGATAGGACTGCCTAATAACATGCCTTTGCCTCCTAGTTCCTCTGTATACCAGTTTCAAGCCCACCCCCACATTCTTTCCACCTTGTTTCCCTATCATCACCAGAGATTTTCATTATACTTTCCTTACCCATATTCTCCCTGGTAGTAGACAAGTAAATATAAGGCAGTCTTTAAAGGAATCTGGAAAGGAGGCATTAGATTCAAGTCAGTAAAAGGAGCAGTGTTACTTGAGTAGTAAATAGAGTAGGTAGGAAATGGGAAGAATCAGATGATAATTTTGGGGTGGGAGCAGCTATTTGTTTTAATTCTCCTTTCTTTTATAAAGATTCACTTTTCTTTGGTCTTCCTCCCCAAGGAACAATCAGTGGACAACAGACACAGTTTCTCTTTGCCTAGTGTGGATGGGCAGAAACGCTACATGTTTCGTGTTCGAAGCCGCCATAACCCACTCTGTGGCAGTGCTCAGCACTGGAGTGAATGGAGCCACCCAATCCACTGGGGGAGCAATACATTAAAGGGTAAAATGAACCTAATACAGGATTCCAATCCAAGAACCCAACCCACCCTATCTTATTAACACTACCGCTATTTGCTCTAGTCCCTACCCATCTTTCAAAACTCATTGCTAACTTACAGTTGCTCCTCCACTGGGTTTCTGGAACTGTAAACTGAATGGGAAGAGATCTCCATCTTTCTCCTACGGAGCTGCCGGTGGATTTGAACCACCAGAGAGGTGCAGCCTCTAGGTTAGCTTTAAAATTCCCTATGGACCAGAACTCCCTTCCTTACCCCTGTTGTGGTTGTTGTTGATTGCCTTCGAGTCGAGTACGAGACATAGTGACCCTATGAACAAAAGGCCTGAAGCTCCTCTACAACTATCGATATTTATAGAGTTTAGAGGCATGTTGTTTAGGAAGTGGATGCCACTCCTGCTTCCAATTCCTTTCCCCTAAGTCCCTTAAGCCCATTAAATTTGGTATTTTCATCTCCTTATTCAACCACAAACCCACAGGAAGCAAGGTTTCTGTTAGGTTGGGTCAGTGTGTTATTATGATGTGGGAGTATCGAAGGTTAGGAAGGAGACAGAAGGACATTTAAGAGGGCTATAGAATGTACAGGATTTCCTGACAGATTCTTAGAGAACCTGAATGGTAAAGATGGCTTTGGAACCAGATATAGAGATAGAGATAGAGAGTTTAAATCTAGTTCTGTCACTTCCTACCTATTTAACTTCAGGCACATCATTAACTTTTCAATTCAATTCTGTTTCCCTCATCTGTGAAATGGGGGGTAATAGCTGTTGCTCCTTCTCAGGTGTTGTGAGGATCAAGAATAGAGGAAATGTTCCTGGCATTAAGCTAGGCCTCTACAAATGTTGATACATAGTTGAGCCACCACAAATAGTAAATCCCCTTTCCTTTCCTCTTTTCTATAGAGAATCCTTCATTGTTTGCATTGGAAGCTGCACTTATCCCCCTTGGCTCCATGGGTTTCATTATTAGCCTCATTTTTGTGTATTGCTGGCTGGAAAGGTGAGATGTGGGTAATCCCGGGAAATTGAAGAGAGCTTTAGTAATGTAGACCCTAGGGAGTTGTGCTACTACTAATCAAAAAAATGAACTTCTCTAGTGGTTTGAATCCACCAGCAGTAGAAAGATAGGCAACCTCTTCTTATGCGATTTATAGCCTCTGAAAACCCAATAGAAGGTCATCTGTGATTCAGTTTCTGACTCAATGTCAATGAGAGAAAATTGAGGTGAGAGTAGTTGAGAATAGTTGTTGTTGTTGTTAGGTGCCATTGAGTTGAGTACGACTCATAGCGACCCTATGAACAAAAAAATCTGAACCCTGCTCTATCCTGCACCATCGTCACACTTCCTGACACACAAGAGCCCATTGCAGCAGTCACCATGTCAATCCACCTGGCTGAGGATCTTCCTCTCCTTTGCTGACCCTCCACCTTTCCCAGTATCATGTTCTTCTCCAAGGAGTAGCCCCTCCTAGCATCATGCTCAAAGTATGTGAGGCAAAGCCTTATCATTCCTGCCTCAAAACAACGCTCTGGCTACATCCTCTCCAAGATGTATCTGTTCTCTTGGCCATCTATGGAATGTTCAGTACTCTTCTTCAACACCACAAAGGCATCAATTCTTTTTCTGTCATTCTTATTCATTGTCCTGCTCTCAGATGCACAGCAAGTAATCCAAAAGAACATGACCTGAATCAGATGCACCTTAGTCCTCAAACTGACATCATTACTCCTAAATAATTTGGAGAAGTCTCTAACTGCAGATTTTCCCAGTGCAGTATGTCTCTTTATTTCCTTACTTCTGGTACTAAGGGTGTTAATTGTAGAGGAGGGTAATTGCAGGGTTGAGGAGTAAAGTGCAGATAATAAGGTATGAGAGATCATCCAAGAGGGCATGGCAATACCAGGAAACTACAGGCACTGGGAATATAGAATCACCTTATTTTAGACTGAAAAACTGGGAAAAGAGTCATATAGAATGTACCGGATTTCCCTACAGATTCTTAGAGAACCTTCATGGTAAAAGATGACCTTGGAATGAGGTATTATGTGTGTGTGTGTGTGTGTGTGTGTGTGTGTATATCTCATATATTGTTATTACTGTTGTGTACTATAGAGTAGAAACTGACTCATAGTGAGTTTTCAGAAGCAGTAAAGCACATGGGAGATGATTGTCTATCTTTTTCCTGTGGAGCAGGTGGTAGATTCAAACTACATGCTTTTGAGTTGGCAGTGCAACTCCTTACCACTAAGCACCAGAGCTCCCTTTAAACTGTGTGTGCATGTGCATGTGCATATGTGTGTTATTAAAGAAATGTGCTATTGTTTTCTATCTCTTTACTTAGGACAATGCCCCGAATTCCCACCCTCAAGAGCTTAGAGGACCTAGTTACTGAATACCATGGGAACTTTTTGGTGAGAACATTGCCATACACAGACTCCAGTCTGTCAGCTGCTGACTGTATGCTGGCAAGACAGACAGAGGGGAGGAGGGTGGGGGCTTGAACTATCAAGATGTGGCCAAACAGGCAATTGGCTAGACAGAGACACAAAGAACTGGTTATAGATTGAGTGAGACAGATGGAAGCAATAATATTGGGGATCCAGTGGTCTGTGGCCTTCAGTAATCACAGCAGTTGCAGATCTTGTGACATCTTCTTTGGCACAGAGCCTGGGCTTTTACTTCCTGCTTCTAATTGACCTCTGACCTGAAGATATCTATCTTTAGGCCTGGAGTGGAGTGTCCAAGGGATTAGCTGAAAGTCTGCAGCCAGACTACAGTGAACGGCTCTGTCAAGTCAGTGAAATTCCTCTAAAGGGAGGAGCCTTAGGGGAGGCACCTGGAGGCTCATCTAGCAGCCAGCAATGCTCCCTCCATGTTACACCTTGAAACCTGAGTCCTGATACCATGACAGAAACCCGGAGTACTATAACCTCACATTGTGCTAACTTCTTTTGTCTAATCACCTCAATTCTGTGTGGGTAATTTTTAATTTTATGCTTTGAATAACTGCCTTTTAATTTAGTAACCTCTATTTTGAGAATTCTATCTTTACCTAGAGCTTGTTTGCCATCTCCCTTAGTTGGCCCTTTCTTTGCTCAAGATTCTTTTTCCCTCTGTCCCTTTCACCCTTTCCCATTTAATCTTAAATTGTTCCTGAGTCAATGAGAAATAATTTTTTGTTGATAATAAGAAGAATGTCTGTCATGTTAAAAAATAAAATAAAGTTAAAAGTGAAACAAAAGAGTATCTGTTATGGGAACAGGGGAAGAATAAGGTGTAATAAGGGTGGGTCATGTACAGTATGCAGTCAGGAAGTGGTAATGAAACATGGTCCTGAGGGTAGGAAAAAGTAGTATACTCTTGCTGTGGAAGGGGTAGCATTAAAGTTAATTAGAGCTCTGGTGGCCTAGTGGCAAGAAGCTGTGCTGCAATTCCAAAGGCATACAGTTCGAGGCCACCAGCTGGTCTGGATGGGAAATCTCCTCCTGTGGATTAACCATTTCTGAAAACCCACCGTAGGGTCGGTTCCAAATCTGTGGTACACAATAACAACAACACTGTTCCCAAAATTGCTTTTCTGTAAATATTCTGCCCTCATTCAAGGATCTACTTTAGAGTTAGATTTATCACATTGCTGCCATTCACAATGTTGTGGCAGAAAAGCAAGATTTAAACACTCAGCCAGTACCAGAGATTAACAAACCTTTTACTACTTGGATTGAGAATGTCAGCTACTGTCCAAACCATTCTGACCCTGAGGGGAAGCAGAGATTGGGTTTATATTACAGAGATTGGGCATGGGTGTTACAGAAAGGTCATTGTGATTGGCAGTTGGAATTTCCCCATATTCCAGAGTCACACTTGTTTCTGACTTCTTATGGGTGTCCAGGCCCAGGGCCACATCCAGTATGCAGTCAGGAAGTAGTAATCAAGCTGGATCAGTTTGTACTAGAACACATAAACTCAACAAAATGTATTAATGGGGTATATATTTCTTAAAATGGCTGCCAGAACAAAATGTTAATATATAAAATGGCTTCTCTAATGCTTAATACTGAAACTGCTACTATACCAATAAATTGCTTACAACTCTACCCAAATTCTTTTGTTCTTATCCTTCCTCCACCCTTTGCCACACATACCACTTCTGACCTCATAATGCTTCTACTGCAGTCTCGGGCCCCACCCCTAGGGATACTGGTTATCCACAACTGCCAATAACTTTCTTCTGTATGCCTACTCTGGAATGTCTCAGCCCATGAGATCTATCTGCCCTTCCAAACCCTCAACCTTATGGACTTATTTGGCCTCCAGGACCTCTAAAACAACCTACTTCCACATGATTCGTTCACCCTCTCTCTGAAGATTGAGACAATCTTAAAAGCATGTTTATCGTCATCAAATATGGAGGTGAGGGGCACTATACACTGGAGTCTGTGCATGAGGGTGGTGAGATTTGAAGGCAGTAATCATAAGTGTTAGGGAGCTCTGGTGATCTAGTGGTAAGGAGTTGGGTGGCTAACCCAAAGGCATGTAGCTCGAATCCACCACCTACTCCTCTGGAGAAAGATGAGCAATTTCCTCCTAAGCATTTGACATCCTCTTGAAAACTTGCTGAAGGGTCACCTATGAGTTGGTTCTGACTCAATGGTACATAGTAATGACAATCAAAGGCATTATATAACCAAAGACGGGTTCATATGTCCCATTCCATCTCTTTTCAGATAATCAGCAGTTTCTAGTCAACACTAATTGCTCTGTTCTCTTATTGCTGCATTACACTCGTGATAAAGTGGGACTGTCTAAAACAGGTGAGGAGTTTGGGGAGGGTATTAATGCCCAAAGATAGGAAGAGTAATCATCCTCAGTCCCCAAACCCTCCTCCTGGCAAGAAACAAGTTTCTCATATTCTCACAGCTTTTCTAAATCTATTATGTATAGGATCACTAGCCTTTTTTGTTCTTACTTTCTTTCCTTCAAAACTCATTGAGTTGGAACTAATGGTTTTTGGAAGCTGTAAATCACATGGGAGGAGATTACCTATCTTACTTCTGCAGAGCAACTGGTGGATTTGAACCACTCGCCTTTGGGCTGGCAGTACAACTCTCTACCAACTGTGGCCTCCCTTCAGACACCATCGATTTGTGTGATGAAATGGGGACAATGAAGCTGCTTTTCCTGATGAAGACCCCTGGAGACTATGCCAGCAAATTCCTTACAGCCCGAAACACCTACTACATTTGTAGAGTGGAACGTGGGGCTCCAGGTAGAGGACTGGGGGTATTCTGCAGAGATAGAGTAAAACCCTTAAGATGCATCATGAACTTTGTCCTTAAAATAGGGCACTTGCTAACAGTTTCAAACTGACTATTTTTTTATCGACCCAAGAAAGGGTACTGCCTCTATGATAATAGGTTAGATTCACACTTACTATATCTCCCTACCTCATTCTAGGGATGGACTTAAGGGAAGGAAATAAGGTATACCAGCTCAAAGTAAATTTTTTACAGCATATTCTTTCCATTTAATTTTCCCCCCATTCATTCATTGTTGCATATTTTCCTCCCTGCCCACCTCTCCCTCCAGTTCATATTTTCTCTTTGAAAAGAAAAAAAATAATTCTTTCATTGTGATACAATCCCCTCCCAAGTCCACAGTCCACTTTACTATGCATTTCTTTTTCTGTAGTCTTGTCATGAAAATAATACCTAATCCTATATGTTAAGGTCTTATAAGTGTGGGCTTTGGAAGAATGGAGACTAGGAGACAGGGATTGAGGATAGCACATTGTTTTGTTTGCAGGAACTCGACTTGAGAATGCCTATAGAGCTTTTGTGCCTCTCTTGAAGAACCCAGAGCCTGAGTTACTTGGTAAGGAGAACAATGGAGAAGGGGAGAACCTAGGGGCTATAGTACATGGTTATGTCGTAGAGAATATAGGGCAGAGCTAGTATAGCACTGTGAGTGGGATCACAAGATCCTAGGAAAAGGGGAACAGGATCTAAGCCTACTCCAGGAGGGCTTTTATGCCCAAACAGGTGGTGTGGGAGTGTGCAAATGTGTCACTCACTGCTCCACAAACTCTCTCTAACTTCTTCATCATCCCATCATTTCCATCTTCTTCTTCATACTATTTTTAGAGTCTTAATGCCCCTGTGAACAATAGAGCACATGTAGATTAGACAAGCAGATACGGCACCAGAGACTGAACCTTTGTATTGGGAATCACCAAAGAGGAGGAATAGTTGCAAAAAAAAAAAAAACACTTGTGATTGGAACATGGAATGTGAGAAGTATGACTGTAGGAAAATTGGATATTGTTAAGAAAGAAATGGAATGCATAAATATTGACATACTAGGCATTGGTGAAATGAAATGGACTGGCATGGGACATTTTGAATCAGACAATCATATGATCTACTATGCTGGAAATGAAAAAGTGTGGAAAAATGAGGTCACATTCATAGTTAAAAAGACCATATCTAGATCCATCTTGAAATACAATGTTGTGAATAACAGGATAATATCTATATGCATACAAGGAAGACCTGTTAGTACCACCATCACTCAAATATATGCACCAACCAGCCAGAGCCAAAGAAGAAGAAATAGAGGGCTTCTACAAACTCGAACACTGAACCAAGATGCAATAATAATAATGAACAACTGGAATGCAAAGGTTGGGAATAGGGAAGAAGGTAGGTAGTCAGAAAACAGGAACTTGATGACAGAAATGAGGCTGAAGATAGAATTATATAATTCTGCAACAATCTGTGATTTCTTTATTGTAAATATCTTTTACAAGAAACACAAATGGCAATTGTACACATGGACTTCACCTAATGGTGTACACCAGAATCAGACTGGTTATATCTTCAGAAAAAATCACTGGAGAAGCTCAATATCAGCTGATGTAGGCCAGATGCTGATTGTGGAACAGACCATTAACTACTCATATGCAAATCCAAACTGAAGATAAGAAAATTAAATAAAATCCGCAAGAACCAAAATTCGACCTTCAGTCTATCCCACCTGAATCTAAAAACCATGTCAGGAACAGGTTTGAGGCCTTGAACACTAATGAGTAAAGACCAGATAGGCTGTGGGAAGATATAAAGAATATCACCCAGGAAAAATATCATTACAAAGACACAGGAAGAAGAAAAGACCAAGATGGATGTCAGAAGAGGCTCTGAAAAATTGCACCAAAGTAGAGGAAAGAAATCAAGAATCTAAGGAACTGAACATATTTCAAAAGGCAGCTTGGGAAGATAAAGTATAATGATATGTGCAAATAACTGGAGTTAGAAAATCAAAAGGGATGAATTCTCTTTGCATTTCTTAAGCTGAAGGAACTGAAGAATAAATTCAAGCCTTGAGTTTCAATACTTAAGGATGCTATGGGCAGAATGTTGGATGAATCAGTAAGCATCAAAAGAAGATGGAAGGCGTACACAAAGTCACTGTACCAAAAAGAATTGGCTGGCACAGAAGAATTTCATGAAACAGCATCTGATCAAGAGGTAATGGTGATAAAAGAGGAAGTTCAAGCTGCTCTGAAGGTATTGGCAAAAACAACCCCCAAGGCCCCAGGAATTGATGGCATACTGATAGATATATTTCAACAACAGATGAAGCCTGGATGCGCTCACTAGGTTGTGCCAAGAAATCTGGAGGACAACCACCTGACCAACTGACTGGAAGTGATACATATTTACTCACATTCCAAAAAAAGGTGATCCAACAGAGTACAGAAATTATTGAACGATATCACTAATGTCACATGTAAGCAAGATCCTACTGAAGATTATCCAAAAATGATAGAAACAGTACACTGCCAAAGAACTTCCAGATGCACAAGCACTAAGGACATTATAGCCAATGTCAGGTAGATCTTAGCTGAAAGAAGGGAGTACCAGAGAAATGTCTGTGTTTCATTTTCTATGCAGAGACATTTGACTGTAGATCACAACAAATTTTGGCTAACCTAGAGAAGAATGGGAATCCCAGAACACTTAATTGTGCTCATGCAAAACCTATACTTCAACCAGGAAGCACTCGTCAGAACACAGCAAGGAAACATTACATGTTTCAAAACCAGAAAAGCTATAAATCAGGAATGCATCCTATCCCCATACCTTTTTTTTTTAAAAAAAATAGATTTTAATGAAAGTTTATAAAGAACTTGGATTTCCATTCATTCATTGTTACACATTTTCCTCCCTGGCCCCCTCCCCCTAAGTTCACTTTTTTCTTCGGAAAAAAATTTCTTTGTTATGTAGTTCCCCACCCCTGACCACTTTACTATGCAACTCTTATTCTGGACTCTTTTTATGCCAGTAATACCTAGTCACATATTCCTTTTATACAGTTCTCTCCCTCATCTATTTCAATGCTGTGTACATTATTTATCCCCTTTTTTTAGTTTCCCCCCAACCCCCACATCAGCCCTGTTTATAACAGTGGCATTGTGCAGTATTTGTCTTTTTTGTGACTGAGATAGTTCATTCAGCATAATGTATTCCATGGTCACTCATTTTGTGTATTATTTCATGAGTTCTTTGTTTTTCAGTGTTGTATAATATTCTATTGTGTAAATACACACAGCTTCTCTATCCATTCATTTGTTGATGGGCACTTGAGTTGTTTCCAAGCCTTGGCTATTGTGAACAAAGCAGCAATAAACATAGATGTGTATATATCTGCTTGGATGAAAGTGCTGGTTTCTTTAGGGTATAAGCGCAGTAGTAGAATTGCTGGATCAAATGGTATTTCTTTTTTAAAATTTTATTTTATTAATTTTAATGAACATGTACAGAAATTTTGGATTTCCATTCATTCATTGCTGCACTTTTCTCCCTGTCCACCCCTCCCCCCCAAGTCCACTCCTCTGTCTGAAAGTAAAAGAAAAATTCTTTCATTGGTATACAATCCCCCCGCACCCCACCCCCCACCACCCCGAGTACACTCCACTATGCAACCTTAATTCTGGACTCTTGTGATAACCATAATAACCTACCATATATCGCTTTTAAACTGTTCTCTCCCTCATCAGTTTCAATGCAGCATACATAATTTATCAAGTTTTTCTCGGTCTTACCCCAACCCTGATGTCAGCCTCATTCTACAACAGTGGCACCATTCAGTATTTGTCCTTTTGTGACTGAGACATTTCACTCAGCATAATGTCCTCCAGGATCATCCATTTTGAATAATATTGCATGAATTCCTTGTTTTTCAATGCAGTGTAGTATTCCACTGTGCGAATATACCACAGCTTCTCTATCCATTCTTTTGTTGATGGGCACTTAAGTTGTTTCCAACTCCTTGCTATTGTGAACAAAGCTACGATAAACATAGGTGTGCATCTATCTGCTTGGATGTC
>NW_006400821.1:0-541 GCF_000299155.1 Elephantulus edwardii | reverse complement strand
ATTGGATTATTTACCTTTATCTTGTTGTGGTGCTCAAGTATTTTATAAATTCTGGATATAAGTCTCTTATCTGCTATGTGATTACCAAATACATTTTCCCAGTCTGTGGCTTGCCTTTTTACCCTGTTGGAGAAGTTTTTGAATGTGCATAGGGATTTGCTTCTTAGAAGGTCCCATTCATCTATTTTATCTTCTCCTGGTTGTAGATTTTTCAGGATACTTGGAAGACTGTTTATGCTGTGGATTAGGACTTCTAGCGTTCTTCCAAGCTTTTCTTTAATGAAGTTTGTAGTCCTTGGTTTTAGTCCTAGGTCCATGATCCACCTTGAGTTGGGTTTTGTGTATGGAGTGAGGTGTGGATCTTGCTTAAGTCTTCTGCAGACAGTTTTCCAATTCTGCCAACACCATTTGTTAAAAAGGCTGTTGTTTCACCACTTTTTTTTTTCTTTTCTATAATTATATTTTATTAATTTTCATAAACATTTACAGATATTTTGGGCTTCCACTCATTCATTGTTGCACTATTCTCTCTACCCTCCTC
>NW_006400820.1:13872-14301 GCF_000299155.1 Elephantulus edwardii | reverse complement strand
GTGGTGGTGGGAGTGCAGGAATCGTTGCAAACTTTTTCGTTCGACTGCTTTTCCCGGAAGGTGTTTGACGTGCAGGTTTACACTTTCCCTGGACTGAGGCTAGCCAGCCTGTGTCGAGGGTTTGAATGAGGAGGCGGCCTTAAGCCCAAGGTAGATGGGAAGTAGAGGACATGTTGTTCCAATTTTGGCAGGCTCCTCCCATCTCTTGGGAAGCTCTCCTTGCCAGAAGGCAGGAGCATGGTGGTGGGAGTGCAGGAATTGTGGCAAGCTTTTGGATTCGACTGCTTTTCCGGGAGTGTGTTTGACATGCTGGTGTGCTCTGTCCCTGGAGTAAGGTAGCCAGCCTGGGCCTAGGGTTTGAACCATGAGGCGGCCTTAAGTCAAATGCAGCAGGGAAGTAGTCACATTTTGTTCCTGGTTTGGCCTGCT
>NW_006400820.1:12092-13091 GCF_000299155.1 Elephantulus edwardii | reverse complement strand
GTGGTTGTGGGAGTGTAGGCATCATGGCAAGCTTTGGCAGTCGACTGTGTTCCTGGGAATGTGTTTGAGGTGCAGGTTTCCACTCTCCATGCAGTGAGGGTATCAAGCCACGCCTAGAGATTGAACGAGGAGGCGGCCTTAAGCCCAGAGCAGCTGGGAAATTGTGTCATGTTGTTCGTGGTTTGGCTGGCTCCTCACAGCTCTTGAGAAGCTCTCCTTGCCAGAAGGCTTAAGCATGGTGGAGGGAGTGCAGGAATCGTGGCAAGCTTTTGGCGTCGCTGATTTTCCGGACTGTGTTTGAGGTGCAAGTTTGCTCTGTCTCTGGCGTGAGGTTTGCCAACCTTGCCCTAGGGTTTGAAGACGGAGGCGGCCTTAAGCCCAAGGCGGCTGGGAAGTAGTGGCCATGTTGTTCCTGGTTTGGCCTGCTCCTCCTAGCTCTTGGGAAGCTCACCTTGCCAGAAGGCAGGAGCGTGGTGGAGGGAGTGCATGATGCTTTGCAAGCTTTTTGACGTGCAAGTTTGCACTGTCCCTGGAGTTAGGATAGCAAGACAGGGCCTAGGTATTGAACGAGAAGGTGGCCTTAAGCCCAAAACAGCTGGGAAATAGTGGCCATGTTGTTCCTGGTTTGGCCGGTTCCTCCCAGTGTTTGGGAAGCTCTCCATACCAGAAGGCAGGAGCGTGCTGGTGGGAGTGCAGGAATCGTCGCAAGCTTTTGGAATTGACTACTTTTTCGGGAATGTGTTTGACGTGCAGATTTGCTCTGTCCCTGGAGTTAGGCTAGCCAACCTGGGCCTAGGAAGCTGGGAAGCAGTGGTCATATTGTTCCTCGTTTGGCTGATTCCTCCCAGCTCTTGGGAAGCTCTTCTTGGCAGAAAGCAGGAGGTAGTGGTGGGAGTGCATGAATCGTGGCAAGCTTTCGGAATCGACTGTTTTTCCGGGAATATGTTTAACGTGCAGGTTTGCACTGTCCCTGGAGTGAGGGTAGACAGCCTTGCCCTA
>NW_006400820.1:7739-10407 GCF_000299155.1 Elephantulus edwardii | reverse complement strand
CTAGGGTTTGAAACAGGAGGCGGCCTTAAGCCCAAGGCAAGTGGGAAATAGTGGCCATGTTTTTCCTGGTTTGGCTGACTCCTCCCAGTGTTTGGGAAGCTCTCCTTGCCAGAAGGTAGGAGCGTGGTGGTGGGAATGCAGGAATAGTAGCAACTTTAGGAGTCGAATGCTTTTTTGGAATGTGTTTGATGTGCAGGTTTGCTCTGTCCTTGGAGTGAGGCTAGCCACCCTGGGCCTAGGGTTTGAACCAGGAGGCGACCTTAAGGCCAATGCCCCTGGAACGTAGTGGCCATGTTGTTGCTGGTTTGGCCGGTTCCTCCCACCTTTTGGGAATCTCTCCTTGCCAGAATGAAGGAGTGTGGTGGTGGGAATGCAGGAATCGTGGCAAGCTTTTGGAGTCGAATGCGTTTCCGGGAATGTGTTTGATGTACAAATTTGCTATGTCCCTGGAGTGAGGTTAGCCAGCCTGGGCCTAGGATTTGCATGAGGAGGCGGCCTTAAGCCCAAGGCAGGTGGGAAGTAGTGGCCATGTTGTTTCTGGTTTGGCTGGCTCCTCCCAGCTCCTGGGAAGCTGTCCTTGCCAGAAGGCAGGAGCGTGGTGGTGGGAGTTTATGAATCGTTGCAAGCTATTGAAGTCGAATACGTTTCCGGGAATGTGTTTGACGTGCAGGTTTGCTCTGTCCCTGGAGTGAGGCTAGCGTGCCGTGCCCTAGGGTTTGAGCGAGGAAGCGGTCTTAAGCCCAATGTAGCTGGGAAGTAGTGGCCATGTTGTTCCTGGTTTGGCCGGCTCCTCCCAGCTGCTGGGAAGCTGTCCTTGCAAGAAGGCAGGAGCGTGGTGGTGGGAGTTTATGAATCGTTGCAAGCTTTTGAAGTCGAATACGTTTCCGGGAATGTCTTTGACGTGCAAGTTTGCACTGACCCTAGAGTGAGGATAGCAAGCCAGGGCCTAGGGATTGAAAGAGGAGGCAGCCTTAAGCCCAAAGCAGCTGGGAAATAGTGGCCATGTTGTTCCTGGTTTGGCCGGCTCCTCGGAGTGTTTGGGAAGCTCTCCTTGCCAGAAGGCAAGAGCGTGGTGGTGGGAGTGCAGGAATCGTGGTAAGCTTTTGAAGTGGACTCCTTCTCCGGGAATGTGTTTGACGTGCAGGTTTGCTCTGTCCTTGGAGTGAGGGTAGCCAGACTGGGCCTAGGGTTTCAAACAGGAGGTGGCCTTAATCCCAAGGCTGCTGGGATTTAGTGGTCATGTAGTTCCTGGATTAGCCGGTTCCTCCCAGCTCTTGGGAAGCTCTCTTTGCTAGAAGGCAGGTGCGTGGTGGTGGGAGCGCAGGCATTGTGGCAAACTTTTGGAGTCGACTGCTTTTCTGGGAATGTCTTTGACGTGCAGGTTTGCTCTGTCCCTGGAGTGATGCTACCCAGCCTGGTCTCAGGGTTTGAAAGAGGAGGCGGCCTTAAGCCAAAGACAGCTGGGAAGTAGTGGACATGTTGTTCCTGATTTAGCCAGCTCCTCCTTGTGCTTGTGGATCTCTCCTTGCCACGAGGCAGAAGCGTGGTGGTGGTAGTCCAGGAATCGTGGCAAGCTTTTCGATTCGACTTCTTTTCCGGGAATGTGTCTGACGTGCAGCTTTGCTATTTCCCTGGAGTGAGGCTAGCCTGACAGGGCCTAGGGTTTGAACCAAGAGTCTTCCTTCATGCCTAGGCCGCTGGGAATTAGTGGCCATTTTGTTCCTGTTTTGGCCGGTTCCTCCCAACTCTTGGGAAGCTCTCCTTGCCAGAAGGCAGGAGAGTGGTGGTGGGAGTGCAGGAATCGTGGCAAGCTTTTGGAGTCGACTGCTTTTCCAGGAATGTGTATGACGTGCAGGTTTACTCTGTCTCTAGAGTGACGTTTGCCAGCCTTGCCCTAGGGTTTGAACAAGGAGGTGGCCATAAGCCCAAGGCAGCTGGGAAGAAGTGGCCATGTTGTTCCTGGTTTGGCCGGTTCCTCCAAGTGTTTGGGAAGCTCTCTTTCCCAGAAGGCAGGAGCGTGGTGGTGGGATTTCAGGATTCGTGGCAAGCTTTTGGAGTCGACTTCTTTTCCAGAATGTGTTTGACGTGCAGGTTTCCTCTGTCTCTTGAGTGAGGCTTGCAAGCCTGGGCCTAGGGTTTGAACCAGGAGGCGGCCTTAAGCCCAAGGCAGGTGGGAAATAGTGGCCATGCTTTCCTGGTTTGACTGGCTCCTCCCAGTGGTTGGGCAGCTCTCCTTGTCAGAAGGCAGAAGCGTGCTGGTGGGAGTTCAGGAATAGTAGCAAGCTTTTGGAGTCGAGTGCTTTTCCGGGAATGTGTTTGACATGCAGGTTTGCGTTTGACGTGTAGGCTTGCTCTTTCTTTGGAGTCAGGCTACCTAGCCTGGGCCTAGTGTTTGAACCAGGAGGCGGCCTTAAGCCCAAGTTAGCCAGGAAGTAGTGGACATGTTGTTCCTGGTTTTGCCGGCTCCTCCCAGCGCTTGTGGAGCTTTCCTTGCAGGAGGCAGGAGCGTGGTAGTGAGAGTTCAGGAACCGTGGCAAGCTTTTGAAGTCGACTGCTTTTCCGGAATGTGTTTGACGTGCAGTTTTGCCCAGCTTGAGCCTAGAGTTTGCACCAGGAGACGACCTTAACCACAAGACAGCTGGGAAAAAGTGGCCATGTTGTTCTTGTT
>NW_006400820.1:6402-7554 GCF_000299155.1 Elephantulus edwardii | reverse complement strand
AGCCAGCCTGGGCCTTGTGTTTGAATCAGGAGCAGGCCTTAATCCTAAGGCTGGTGGTAAGTAGTGGCCATGGTTTTCCTGGTCTGGCCGGCTCCTCCCAGTGCTTAGGGAACAATCCTTGCCAGAAGGCAGGAGCGTTGTGGTGGGAGTGCAGGCATCATGGCAAGCTTTTGGAGTCGACTGCATTTCCGGGAATGTGTTTGACGTGCAGGTTTGCACTCTCCCTGGAGTGAGTATAGCCAGCCTGGGCCTAGGTTTTGAACGGGGAGGCGGCCTTAAGTGCAAGGCAGCTGCGAAGTAGTGGCCATGTTGTTCCTGGATTGGCCAGCTCTTCCCAGCTCTTGGGAAGCTCTCCTTGCAAGAAGGCATGAGCATGGTGGTGGGAGTGCAGGAATCGTGGCAAGCTTTTGGAGTTGACTTCCTTTCCAGGAATACGTTTGACCTGCAGGTTTGCTCAGTCCCTGGAGTGAGTATAGCCAGCCTCGGCCTAAGGTCTCAACCAGAACGCGGCCTTAAGTCTAAGGCAGCTGGGACGTAATGGCCATGTTGTTTGTGGTTTGGCCGGTTCCTCCCAGTTTTGGGAAGCTCTCCTTGCCTGAAGGAAGGAGCGTGGTGGTGAGAGTGCAGGAATCGTGGCAAGCTTTTGGGTTCGACTGCTTTTCCGGGAATGAGTTTGACCTGCAGGTTTGCTATGTCCCTGCAGTGAGGCTAGCCAGCCTCAGCCTAAGGTTTGAACCAGTTGGCAGTCTTAAGGCGAAGACCGCTGGGACGTAGTGGCCATGTTCTTCCTGACTTGGCCGGTTCCTCCTAGCTCTTGGGAAGCTATCCTTGAAAAAAGGAACGAGCTGGGTGCTGGGAGGGCAGGAATCGTGGCATGCTTTTAGAGCCGAATGCTTTTCCGGGAATGTGTTTGACGTGCAGGTTTGCTCTTTCCCTGGAGTGAGGCTAGCCAGCCTGGGCCTAGGGTTTGAATGAGGAGGCAACCTTAAGCCCAGTGCAGCTGGAAAGTAGCGGCCATGTTGTTCCTGGTTTGGCCGGCTCCTCCCTGCTGTTGGGATGCTCTCTTTGCCAGAATGCAGGATCGTGGTGGTGGGAGTGCAGGAATCGTGGCAAGCTTTTGGAGTCGACTGCTTTTCCGGGAATGTGTTTGAC
>NW_006400820.1:2445-5532 GCF_000299155.1 Elephantulus edwardii | reverse complement strand
AATGTAGCTGGGAAGTAGTGGCAATATTGTTCCTGGTTTGGCCGGCTCCTCCCAGCTCTTGGGAAGCTCTCCTTCCCAGAAGGGAGGAGCATGGTGGTGGGAGTGCAGGAATCGTGGCAAGTTTGGGAGTCGACTGCTGTTCTGGTAATGTGTTTTACGTGCAGTTTCGCTGTTTCCCTGGAGTGAGGCTAACCAGCCTGGGCCTAGGGTTTGAACGAGGAGGCGGTATTAAGACCAAGAAAGCTGGGAAGTAGTGGCCATGTTGTTCCTGGTTTGGCCGGCTCCTCCCAGCTCTTCGGAAGCTCTTCTTGCCAGAAGGCAGGAGCGTGGTGGTGGGAGTGCAGGAATCGTGGCAAGCTTTTGGAGTCGACGGCTTTTCCGGGAATGTGTTTGACGTGCAGGTTTGCTATTTCACTGGAGTGAGGCTAGCCAACCTGGGCCGAGGGATTGAACCAGGAGGCGGCCTTAATCCCAAGGCTGCTGGGAAGTATTGGCCTTGTTGTTCCTTGTTTGACCCGCTCCTCCCAGCACTTGGGAAGCTCTCCTTGTCAGAAGGCAGGACTGTGGTGGTGGGTGTGCAGGAATCGTGGCAAGCTTTTGGAGTCGACTTCTTTTCTGGGAATATTTTGATGTATAGGTTTGCTCTGTCCCTGGAGTGAATCTAGCCAGCCTCGGCCTAAGTTTTGAACCAGTAGGCAGCCTTAAATCTAAGGCCGCTGGGACATAGTTTCCATGTTGTTCCTGGTTTGATCAGTTCCTCCCAGGATTTGGGATGCTCTCCTTGCCTGAAGGCAGGAGCGTGGTGGCGGGAGTGCAGGATTCATGGCAAGCTTTTGAAGTCGATGGCTTTTCTGGGGATGTGATTGACGTGCTGCTTTACTCTGTCCTTGGAGTGAGGCTAGCTAACCTTACCCTAGGGTTTGAACGAGGAGGTGGCTTTAAGCCCAGTCTAGCTGGGAAGTAGTGGCCATATTGTTTCTGGTTTGGCCGGCTCCTCCCAGGTCTTGGGAAGCTCTCCTTCCCAGAAGAGAGGAGCACGGTGGTGGGAGTGCAGGAATCGTGGCAAGTTTGGGAGTCGACTGCTGTTCTGGTAATGTGTTTTACGTGCAGTTTTGCTGTTTCCCTAGAGTGAGGCTAGCCAGCCTGGGCCTAGGGTTTGAACTAGGAGGCGGTATTAAGACCAAGAAGCTGGGAAGTAGTGGCCATGTTGTTCCTGGTTTGGCCAGCTCCTCCCAGCTCTTGGGAAGCTCTCCTTGCCAGAAGGCAGGAGTGTGTTTGTGGGAGTGCAGGAATCGTGGTAAGCTTTTGGATTCGACTGCTTTTCCAGGAATGTGATTGACATGCAGGTTTGCTCTTTCCCTGGAGTGAGGCTAGGCAGCCTTGCCCTAGGGTATGTACGAGGAAGCAGCTTTAAGCCCAATGTAGCTGGGAAGTAGTGGCCATATTTTTCCTGTATGACCGGCTCCTCCCAGCTCTTGGGAAGCTCTCCTTGCCAGAAGGCAGGAGCGTGGTGGTGGGAAAACAGGAATCCTGGTAAGCTTTTGGAGTCAACTTCTTGTCTGGGAATGTGTTTGACATGCAGGTTTGCTCTTTCTCTGGAGTGAGGCTAGCCTGCCTGGGCCTAGCCATTGAACGAGGAGGCGGCCTTAAGCCCAAGGTACCTGGGAGGTAGTGGTCATGTTGTTCCTGGTTTGGCCGGCTTCTCCCAGCTCTTGGGAAGGTCTCTTTGCCAGAAGGCAGGACTTTGTGATGGGAGAGCATGAATCGTGGCAAGCTTTTGGGTTAGACTGTTTTTCTGGGAATGTGATTGACATGCAGGTTTGCTCATTCCTTGGAGTGAGGCTAGCCAGCCTGGGCCTAGGGTTTGAACCAGGAGGCCTCCTTAATCCCAAGGCTGCTAGGATTTAGTGGCCATGTTGTTCCTGGTTTATCCGGTTCATCCCAGGTTTTGCAAAGCTCTCCTTGCCAGAAGGTAGGAGCGTGGGGCTCGGAGTGCAGGAATCGTGGCAAGCTTTTGTGGTCGACTGCATTTCCGGGAATGATTTTGATGTGCAGGTTTGTTCTGTCCCTGGAGTGATGGTAGCCATCCTGGGCCTTGGGATTGAACCAGGAGCCGGCCATAAGCCCAAGGCAGCTGGTAAGTACTGGCCATCTTTTTCCTGGTTTTGCTGGCTCCTCCCAGCGCTTGGGGAGCTGTCCTCCCCAGAAGGCAGAAGCGTGTTTTTGGGAGTGCAGACATCATGGCAAGCTTTTACAGTCGACTGCGTTTCTGGGAATGTGTTTGACGTGCAGGTTTGCACTCTCCGTGGAGTGAGTAAAGCAAGCCTGGGCCTAGGGTTTGAAAGAGGAGGCAGCCTTAAGCCCAACGCAGCTGGGAAGTAGTGGCCATGTTGTTCCTGGTTTGACTGGCTCTTCCCAGCTCTTGGGAAGCATTCCTTGCCAGAAGGCAGGAGCGTGGTTGTGGGAGTGTATGAATCGTTGCAAGCTTTTGGAGTAGAATGCGTTTCCCGGAATATGTTTAACGTACAGGTTTGCACTGTCCCTGGAGTGAGGATAGCAAGCCAGGGCCTAGGGATTGAACGAGGAGGTGGCCATAAACCCAAAGCAGCTGTGAAATAGTGGCCATGTTGTTCGTGGTTTGGCCGGCTCCTCCCAGCCCTTGGGAAGCTCTCCTTGCCAGAAGGCTTGAGCGTGGTGCTGGGAGTGCAGGAATCGTGGCAAGCCATTGGGGTCGCTGCTTTTCCAGTCTCTGTTTAACGTGCAGGTTTGCTCTTTCTCTGGCATGAGGTTTGCCAGCCTTGCCCTAGGGTTTGAAGCAGGTGGCGGCCTTAAGCCCAATGCAACTGGGAAGTAGTGGACATGTTGTTCCTGGTTTGGCCAGCTCCTTCCAGCTCTTGGGAAGCTCTCCTTGCCAGAAGGCAGGAGCGTGGTGGTGGGAGTGCTGGAATCGTGTCAAGCTTTCGGAGTCGATTTTTTTCTGGGAATATGTTTGACGTGCAGGTTTGCTCTGTCCCTGGAGTGAGGCTAGCCATCCTGGGCTTAAGGTTTGAACCAGGAGGCAGCCTTAAGGCTAAGGCTGCTGGGCCG
>NW_006400820.1:0-1493 GCF_000299155.1 Elephantulus edwardii | reverse complement strand
GGAATGTGTTTGACACGCAGGTTTGCTATGTCCCTGGAGTGAGGCTAGCCAGCCTGGGCCTAGGGTTTGAACCAGGAGGCAGCCTTAATGCCAAGGCCGCTGGGACTTAGTGGCCATGTTGTTCCTGTTTTGTCCGGTTCCTCCCAGGTTTTGGGAAGCTCTCCTTGGCAGAAGGCAGGAGCGTGGTGGTGGGAGTGCAGGAATCGTGGGAAGCTTTTGGAATCGACTGCTTTTCCAGGAATGTGTTTAACGTGCAGGTTTGCTCTGTCTCTGGAGTGACGTTTGGCAGCCTTGCCCTAGGGTGTGAAACTGAAGGCGTACTTATGCCCAAGGCAGCTGGGAAGTATTGGCCATGTTTTTCCTGGTTTGACTGGCTCCTGCCAGCGCTTGTGGAGCTCTCCTTCCCAGGAGGCAGGAGCGTGGTGGTGGGAGTGCAGGAATCTTGGCAAGCATTTGGAGTTGACTGCTTTTCCGGAATGTGTTTGACGTGCAGGTTTCCACTGTCTCTTGAGTGAGGCTTGCAAGCCTCGGCCTAGGGTTTTAACCAGGAGGCGGCCTTAAGCCCAAGGCAGGTGGGAAATAATGGCCATGTTTTCCTGGTTTGGCCGGCTCCTCCCAGCTCTTGGGAAGCTCTCCTTGCCAGAAGGCAGGAGTGTGTTTGTGGGAGTGCTGGAATCATGGCAAACTTTTGGAGTCGACTTTTTCCAGGAATGTGTTTGACGTGCAGGTTTGCTATTTCCCTGGAGTGAGGCTAGGCAACCTTGCCCTAGGTTTTCAACGAGGAAGTAGCCTTAAGCCCAATGTAGCTATGAAGTAGTGGCCATATTGTTCCTGTATGGCCGCTCCTCCCAGCTCTTGGGAAGCTCTCCTTGCCAGAAGGCAGGAGCGTGGTGGTGGGAAAGCAGGAATGCTGGTAAGCTTTTGGAGTCGACTTCTTTTCCGGGAATGTGTTTGACATGCAGGTTTGCTCTTTCCCTGGAGTGAGGCTAGCCAGCCTGGGCCTAGGGTTTGGACGAAGAGGCGGCCTTAAGCACAAGGCAGCTGGGAGGTAGTGGTCATGTTGTTCCTGGTTTGGCCAGCTCCTCCCAACTCTTGGGAAGCTCTCTTTGCAAGAAGGCAGTTCTTTGTGGTGGGAGTGTATGAATCGTGGCAAGCTTTTGGATTCTACTGCTTTTCCGGGAATGTGTTTGCCATGCAGGTTTGCTCTGTCCTTGGAGTTAGGCTAGCCAGCCTGGGCCTAGGTTTGAACCAGGAGGCAGCCTTGAAACCAAGGCAGCTGGTAAGTACTGGCCTTGTTTTTCCTGGTTTGGCTGGTTCCTCCCAGCTCTTGGGATGATCTCCTTGCCAGAAGGCAGGAGCGTGGTGGTGGGAGTGCAGGCATCATGGCAAGCTTTTGAAGTTGAATGCGTTTCCGGGAATACGTTTGACGTGCAGGTTTGCACTGTCCCTGGAGTGAGGGTAGCAAGCCAGGGCATAGGGATTGAATGAGGAGG
>NW_006400819.1:13591-14898 GCF_000299155.1 Elephantulus edwardii | reverse complement strand
TTCTATCTCTTCTATTCTACTATTTTGTCCCTCAAATGTGTTCAACACTTCTGCCCTTTTTTTCTTATATTATGGATTGCATTTCTATGCTTTGTATTATTTCCAGTTCTATGTTGGCTGTACCCTGTCTTGTGATGATATTTTAAGTTCTTGTACCTATTTATCTACATTTTCAATTTTATTTTCTTCAATTGTTTTGTGTTTATTCCATAGTTGTGTACGTTATTATTTGTTGATAGATTTCTTCTGGCTTCCAGTTTTTAGAATATTCACTTTCTTTATGGTTTGCTTTGTTTCTTCCATCACTTGTACCTTCTTCTGTAGCTGTTCATATAACTCCAAATCAATATATTTCTTCTTTTTCTTTCCCTCTGAAGCATTCATTTTATTCCTGAATTCCACTTTTTGGTCCATAATTTATACATTTTGCCACAGCTTTTTTGTTTTTTAATTCTACATCAATATATATCTCTGCCTCTCTAACTTTGGAGTTTTCACTGTGTCTGCAATATGCTCTGCTTTTTTGAAGAAGGCTTACATTACTTTTTTCCACAGTGTTTAAAGCTGTCTTTTGCTTTGTAAACATTATGTGATTTACCCCCTGCCCCCCTCCCTATGTGTTAATCCATTTCCATTGTGTCTGCTTAGACTATTGATAGTTCTTTATCTTTATGCTGTTACTGATTAGTTGTCAGCTTAAAATATTTAGTCTATGTTGGAAGGCAACTTGCTTTGCTGGAAATCCTTTCTTATCTGTAGAATGAAAATGTTTGCCTTTCCTAAAGTCCATCAGGTCTTCTATGATCTGCTGTGCATTCCTACAGAAATTTCATATTATTATAGTTCCCTCTCCTAATGCCTATTGTCCTCTTTTGTGGCTGGAGTTATGTGTGGCTGGTCCTTCAACTTAAGCAGTTTCTTAGCAGGAGGTTTTAAATGCAGTTCTCTTGCAGAGTAGCAGTTGTGAAGGTGAGTCTCTCATCTGATTGCAGTCCCCTCTCCTAAAGTCTATTATTGTTTTCCTTTTTCTGGGGAGTGGGATGCAACCAGTTGCTCCATAGTAAGTAGTTTCTGTCTAGGAGGTTTAGACAATAGCTCACCTACTAACACCTCAGGGTTTCAGATGTGAAAGTGAACATCTCATGTGATTGTAGCTCCAGTTCCCAAACTCTATTGTCCCCTTTGATCTCTGGGATGTCCCTGCAGTGTCCAGGATCTCCAAATGGAGAAGTATATATATGAAAGTTTTCTCCATTTGGATCTATCTATCTATCTACCATCATCTATCTATCTATCTATCTATCTAT
>NW_006400819.1:5603-11926 GCF_000299155.1 Elephantulus edwardii | reverse complement strand
ACTCTCTGATGCATAACAAGTGATTGCAAAGACCATGGCCTGTATCAGACACACCTTAGTCTCCAGAGAGACACCATTGCTCTTCAGTACTTTGGTGTAACCTATATTTATATATTATATTAAAATTGTGATATTAACAGAAGTTTACAGAAAGTTGGATTGTCACTTATTCATTGTTGCAATTTTCAACCCCAGCTCCCCCAGTTAACATAAAAAAAAATCATTCATTGTTGTATAATTTTCTCCCTCCCCCTCAAGCCTTTCCTCAGTCCACTTTGGAATGTAACCTCTTGTTCTGGACAGTTTTCATACAAATAATGCCTAATTATATATTCCTTTAAACAGTTCTTTCTTTCATCTGTTCTAATACAGTGTTCATTTTTTGTCTTTTTCCTTAGTTTCACCCTCAACCAATATGTCAGTCCTATTTTATAACAGTGGTGTTATCAGTGTTTGTCCTTTTGTGATGGAGATATTTCACTTAGCATAATGTCCTCCAGGATCACCCATGTTCTGTAATATTTTTTTAGTTTCTTGTTTATAGTGCTGTGGAATATTCCATTGTGTGAATATACCATAGTTTTTCTGTCCATTCATTTGCTGATGGATACTTGGTTGCTATCATCTCTTTGCTATTGTGAATAATGCAGCAAGAAACATGAATGTTCATATATAATCTTGTGTGGAAGCTCTGGTTTCTTTAGGATATATTTCTAGTAGTGCAATTGCCAGGTCAAATGGTATGTCAATTTGGAACTTTTAGAGAAAGTGGTTGCACCATTTTACACTCCCATTAGAAGTAAATAAGTGTTCCAGTCTCTCCACAACCTTGCCAGCATTAGTTGTTTCCCACTCTATTAAATATTGCAGTTGTTATTGGGATGAGATGATACATCATTGTTGTTTTTATTTGCATCTCTCTGATAGCTAGAGATTCTGGACATTTCTTCAAATGTTTGTTTGTCACCTGAATATCTTCTTTGGCAAAATGTCTTTTCATATCATTTGCCTGTTCTGCAATTGTTTTATTTACCTTTATCTTGTTGAGGTGATGGACTAATCTATAAATTCTAAATATGATTTATTATCAGGTTTGTCATTACCAATTATTTTATTCCCAGTCTATGGGTTTCCTTTTCACCCTGTCAGAGAAGTTTTATGATGTGCATAGGGATTTTATTCTTAGAAGGTCCCATTCATCTGTTTTATTCTCTCCTGGTTTTAAGGTTTTTAAGAGGCTTAAAAATCTATTCATATTGTAGATTAGGACATTAATATTTCTTCCAAGCTTTTCTCTGATGAAGTTTAGAGGACTTGGTTTTACTTCTATGTTAATGATCCAGTGTGAGTATGGGTTGTTTATTTATTTTATTTTATTAGTTTTAATGAACATTTACAGAGATATTAGATTTCCATTCATTCATTGTTGCACTTATCCCCCTGCCCAACCCCCCCAGTTTTCTCCTCTCTTTGAAAAGTAAAAGAAAAATTCTCATTGGTACACAATCCCCCCACACCAAGTACACTCCACTATGCAACCTTAATTCTGGACTCTTGAGATAACCATAATACCTTACCATATATCGCTTTTAAATTGTTCTCTCCCTCATATGTTTCAGTGCGTTATACACAATTTATCCAGTTTTTCTCAGTCTTACCCCAACTCTGATGTCAGTCCCATTCTACAACAGTGCCTCAATGCAGTATTTGTCCTCTCAGGACTGAAATATTTCACTCAGAATAATGTCCTTCAGGGTCACCCATTTTGAATAATATTGCATGAGTTCCTTGTTTTTCAACACAGCGTAGTATTCCATTGTGTGAATATACCACAGCTTCTCTATCCATTCGTCTATTGATGGGCACTTAGGTTGTTTCCAACTCTTTACTATTATGAACAAAGCCGCGATAAACATGAGTGTGCATGTATCTGCTTGGATGTTGGTTCCTCACTTAGGCTACTGCCGTGCAGAGTATGTCAACCCATATTTATCCTCCTTTGGAAACCCTCCATTGTATCTCTAAGGATGTAAATCTTGTGAGAGGAGAAATTCAATGACTTTTCAGTTAGCAAAGTATACATTTTTTACTATGTTACTATTGTGTAGGGGTGTGTGTATATGTAGAGATTTATCTAATGTTTAATATATCCTCTTTTTCAGTTGCCCTGTGCTTTGAGTCAGAACCAACTTGTAGCTGACCTTCCAGTGGATTCTTAGGTTGTAAATCACATGGAAGGAGGTTGTCTATATTTCTCTAGTAGAGCTACTGGCGATTTGAACCATGAGAGAGGTTCTCTAGGAATGTTTTCTTCGTTTTGCTCCTCTCACCTTCTTCAGAGTGGTCATAAGTTTTGTCGTGATTAGAAAATACCATGTCAAGCATATTTTCTAAGGAGTAATTATTAATATGCCATCATTCTCTGTCACATATATTCTCAGTTGGATGCCATTTACCTGGTGACTGTTATTATACCAGTATGAACTTGGGCAAATTGCTCTATCATTTAATTTGGTGGAGTTCTGTTTGTTGGAGCTCTGGTGGTATATAGGATATCAAATTGGTAACCAAAGGTCAACAGTTTTAATCCACCAGCTGCTAGTAAAAAAAAAAAAACGAAACAAACAAAACAAAACACAAAACAAAAAAACAATGGGCTGACTCATTGCATGAGGATTCACAAACTTGTAAGTCTGGTGGAGGATTGCTTTGAGTTGGAACTCACTCATAAGTAGTATCTTTAGATATAATAAGACATTTCTTTTTGTTTCTAAGTTACATTGTCTTTTTTGTATTTACTATTTTGAAATATTATAAAAAGAACACACGGATATGTCCTGGAGAAAATACAGCCAGAGTGCTCCTGGGAAGCAAAGATGACAAAGCTTCAGCTCACACACTTTAGGCATGTTGCTTGGAGAGGCCATTCCGTGAAGAAAGTCATCATGCTTGGAAAGGTAGAGGGCCAGCTAAGGAGATGAAGACCCTCAACAAGATGACTGCAGCAGTGAGCTCAAGTGCGACAGAGATGATGAGGATGGGACAGAGAAGAACAGAATTCAGGTCTGTGATTCGTAAAGATATGTGCTGTCAAGTCACCTGTGACTCACAGCGACCTTATGCGCGATTACTCTGAACCCTGTCCTATCCTGAGCCAATCACACTGTCTCCAATCCACTGGCCCCTATTGCCCCAGGCACTGTGTCATTCCATCTCATCTAGTGTCTTACTCTTCTATATTGCCCCTTCACCTTTCCAAATATGATGTCGTTCTCCAAGGACTGGTCCCTTCTGGCAACATACCCCGAGTATGTGAGATGGAACTTCAAAATCCTTGCCTCCAGAAAGCAAGTTGATTTCACCCTCTCCAGTATAGGCCTCTTTGTTCTTTGCAGCCTGTGGTATGTTCAACACTCTTCTCTAGCACCACAACTCAAAGACATCAATTCTCCCAGCATGCTTACCCATTGTCCAGATCGCCAATGCAAAGCAAGTAATTGCAAAGGCTATGGCCTGGATCAGGTGCACATTAGTCTCTAGACTTAACATCTTTGCACTTAAACACTCTGGAGAGGCCCCAGAGAGCAGGCTTTCCTAATCCAATTTATCTTTGGACTTCCTGACTTCTGGTGTGGATTATTTCACTGTACTGAAGAACCTCGTGGTATGTGTCCTTATTCTGTTTATTCTTAATATATTTCACTTCCTCAACTAACACAAGGGACTGGAATTTAGAAAATACTGTTTACACAAATTTACACAAACTTGCCACCTGCAAGCTTGGACATAGAATTGCAGCTGTAAACTGGTTAGATTTGTTTTTTATATGAGAGTCATTAGGGCTTTATCTCACAGCAACTTGATTAACCTAGGAAATGATATTTCATGTAACTGAAAAGGAGTATAACCCAAGTTAAAATTATATAGAGAGGATGCCCCAATTAATACATATTTTATGAAGATTATTAAATGAAATATGATTGGATTTGAAGACAGAAGTTGCAATATCCTATTCAAGTTGTCAAGAATGCAAAACAATTTTGAAAGAAAAAAATGATTTTAGAAAGCTGCATTTTAAAGGTAACACAGCCTCTTTGGGGTAACATCCAAAAGAGCAGATTGAATGTGTTTGATTAAGCAAATTCCTTGGAAGAAATTCCAGCTATAAATCTTCCAATGGTTTTTCAAAAACCTAAACTTCATAGGTCATGGAAAAGAAAAACTTAGCACTTAAAGAAAGTTTTCATACTTGTCTTAGCAACTGGAATTATGTGAGCAAGTGCAGTGACATTTACAATTTCTGTGAGTGCTAGTGATGATTAGTTGACCTTAATAGTCAGACTTTTCCTTTTCTTTGGGTTTTTCCACTCTGCAATTGGAAGCAAAATAGTTACAGTTTCTACATTCTATGTAGAAAAACTGTGAGATATAGCAGAGGTAAGATGAAAAGACAAACACACCACACTCTACATATCCAGAAATAGGTACATAGGCAAACAAACAAACAGAAAACAAACCACTCAATGGTTTAATATATCTACTTTCTTGTGAATTCTGATCACGTGTAAATGAAAGAATTTTAACTGTTTCATCCAGCTCAAATCTATTAACTCTTTTTCTCAAATTTATTTTGATGCTACTTTTAAAAATGTCACTATTTTTTATCAGATCATTTCTGTGGCCTTTAAGAAATTGGGCTTAGAATTGTAAGCCTGACTTTCAAAAACATTTATAGTATCATCTACAACCTTGCTCTAATACTTTATACTCACTGATCTTTTACAGAGTAATTGTCTCAGTTAAGCTGCTCATAGAAATGTTCTTTGGGTATTGTGAACACAGTTTCATCTCCATATTTTGTACATGTTCTTCTTCAAGATGTTCTTCTTCAAGTCCTAGGACATCTTCTTATGAAAATTACTTAGTCAAATTGTAGTTGAAGCCTCCCTGGTGGAGATCTGTCTGACATCTTTGTTCAACAGTGGGTCTTTTCCTTACTAAATATGAGAAACTTAAGTCTATGTACTCCTTGTTTGTTTTAAGGCACTTTTGTAACATAACTACAGGCTGCTAACCAAAAGGTCAGTAGTTCAACTCTATCGGTCATTGCCTATAGAGTATCTCTTACCATAAAGACTGAGAATATCTGAAACTGGTGGCAGGTCACCAGGAGTAGAGATTAACTTAACTGAATTGGATTTTGCTTAGTATGTTTGGTTTTAGTCAAATTATATTTTACACACACAAATTTTATATTACTAGTTTCTTCAATTTTATTTAATATAATTCTTTGTATATGAAAAACTTACATTTCTATATCTATTAATATACATTTGTGTTTTATATTAGACTTAGCTTAAAATAATAATAATTTGCATAGATTTTATAGCAAAACATGTAATTTTCAAGAGCTTCATATATTCATCACAAATCTTGGCACTACATAAGTTTTGTTAGATTTCATCCTGAAATATAACTATTTTTAAAGACTCTAGAGTTTTCTATTGTGCAGATGTTGTTGTGTTTGTGTACCATCCAATCGGAACTGACCAATAGCTGACCTTTCAGCAGGTTTTCAGAGGAAGTTAATCAATCGCACGGGAAGAGATTGCCCATTCTTCTCCCACAGAGCAGCTGGTGGCCTTGAACTGAGTGTCTTCTGGATTGCAGCACAGCTAAAGAAGAAAAAAAAAAATTTAAAAAAATCTATCTTTGAGATAACTAGAATTTGAATTTGAGGTATCTAAAATTCTCCTTAAAGGCAAGAATGATGAAACTTTTTTTAACAAACTTTGGACATGTCCTTAAGAAGGACCAGGCCTTGGACAAATACACCATACCGATAAAGTTGGAGTTGTGAGAGAAAAAGAGGAAGACCCTCTATGACCTGGATTGACACTTGACTATAGTAATGGGCATGAGCATGTTCATGAAGATGGCCAGGACAGGACAAGGGTCAGTTCTTTGGTTCTTTGGTTCTCTGTGAGTTGTACTTTACATAGTGGCACATAAAACTATTAACAGATGTACTTAAAAAAGTGCTAATGTTAGAGTGGTAAATCACCCATGAGTGAACCAAGAATTTGGTAGTTCAAACTTATCTATTGCATCTGGGAGAGACAAAACTGGCAACCCATAAAAAAAAAATACAAGCATACTTGTATTTGTTAGTGACACAATGCATAACAAGCAGTTTGCTTTTATTTTCTAAAAGAAAATACATAAAAATTGTTGTCATGTGCCATTGAGTTGACTAAGTGACCCTATGAAAAATGCATGTGAACATTGTCTTATCAAACGCCACCCTCACAATCTCTGCCATA
>NW_006400819.1:3607-5278 GCF_000299155.1 Elephantulus edwardii | reverse complement strand
AAGAATGGGAATCCCAGAAGACCTGATGGTGCTCATGTGAAACGTTTATTTGAAACAACAAGTAGTCAAAATAGATAATGCTGCATGTTTTAAAATCAAGAAAGAAGTTTGTCAGGTATGCATCCTGTCCCCATAACTTTTCAATCTGTATGTAGAACAAATCATTTGGGAAGCATGGCTTTATGAGGAGTAGTATGGCATCAATATTGGAGGGAGACTCATTAACAACTTACAATATGCAGATGATACAACCCTGCTTGCCGAAACTGAAGAAGACCTGAAGCACTTGCTGCAAAAGATCAAGGACTATAGTCTTCAATATGGATTGAAGCTCAACATCAAGAAGACAAAGATTCTCACCACTAGGCCAACTGGCAGAACCATAATAGATGGAGAAGAGATTGAGGTTGGTAGCAATTACAGCTTGCTAGGATCCACAATCAATATTCTTAATACCAGCAGTCAGGAAATCAAAAGGCACATTGTCATGGACCTTTCCAGAGTGCTGAGGAGCAACAGTCTATATACAAAGTTGTGCCTAATTCAGGTCATGGTTTTCTCAATTTCTTGTTATGCTTCAGAAAGTTGGACAATGACTAAGATGACAGAAGAATAAATGCCTTCGAGTGGTGGTGCTGGAGAAGAGTCTTGAACATACCATGGACTGCCAGGAAGACAAATAGATCTGTCTTGGAGACAATGAAACCAAGTCTCTCTCTGGAGGCAAGGATTTTGAAGCTCTGCCTTACTTGCTTCGAGCACAAGGCCAGGAGAGATAAGTGCTTGGAGAAGGACAACATGCTCAGGAGGGTGGATGGACAGTGCAGAAGAAGGAGATCCCAGATGAGATGGATTGATACAGTGACTGATGTGATGGGGGTTGGTGTGTTAGAATTAGTGAGATTGGCTCAGGACAGGGAAGGGTTCAGAGCTGTACATAGGGTCGCTATGCATTACAGGCAACTCAACCAATAACATTCTATGACAGGTTTGGAAACAGGAGTGACATTCACTTCCTAAACAATTTGCCTCTGGAAACTCTATGGACTTTGATAAATGTTGATAGTTATAGAGGAGTTTCAGGCTGTTTGTTTGTCATGCTTGTCTTGAAGGCAATCAACATCACAACAACAACATGAATCAAAACTTTTACAATAGGTTGAAAATAAAATCTACAGACTGGGAAATGAGATTTGACAGAAGAAAAAGATTGATAACCCAATAACTAAACATATAAAAGACATGAAAGAAATTTCAGAAAGGAATATGTACAGATTTCCAACACACACATGAACAAATGTTAAAAATCACTGGCAATCAGAGAGATGAAAAGTAAAACCATAAGAAAATACCATCTTACCCCAGTATCAGTGGTAAAGTTTAACAGGACAGGAAGCACTACTTGTTGAAAAGGATGCAGAGTTTGGAACTCTCATGTATTGTTGGGGGGAATTACAAGATGGTACAATCAATCTGAAAGAGTATTTGATATTTCCTCAAAAAGCTAAACATACAATTTCCATATGACCTAGCTTTTCCACTGACATGAATATACCACAAGGAAATTAGAACTGATACACAAATAGATATAGGCACCTATGTTAATAGTAGCATTATTCACAATGATAAGAAAATAAAAACACACAAAATGCCAAATAACAAACAAAAGGA
>NW_006400819.1:0-604 GCF_000299155.1 Elephantulus edwardii | reverse complement strand
ATACAAAAACCAACTCAAGGTGGATCATGGATCTAGGACTAAAACCAAGGAATATAAACTTCATTAAAGAAAAGCTTGGAAGAACTCTAGTAGTCTTAATCCACAACATAAACAGTCTTCCAAGTATCCTGAAAAATCTATAACCAGAAGAAGATAAAATAGATGAATGGGACAGTCTAAGAATCAAATCCCTATGCACATCCAAAAACTTCTCCAACAGGGTAAAATGGGAAGCCAAGCCACAGACTGGGAAAAAGTGTTTGGTAATGACATGTCAGATAAGGGACTTATATCTAGGATTTATAAAATACTTAAGCACCACAACAAGATAAAGGTAAATAATCCAATTCAAAAAGGGGCACAGGATATGAACAGACACTTCACAAAAGAAGACATTCAGAAGGCAAGCACATGAAGAAATATTCAAAATCTCTAGGTCTAAGAGAGTTGCAAATCAAAACAACTATGAGATACCATTTCACCCCAGTCAGAATAACAAAATTTAACAGAACAGCAAGCAACAAATGCTGGCAAGGTTATGGAGTAACTGAAAACCTTATTCACTGTTGGTGGGAGTGTAAAATGGTGCAACCACTGTGGAAGG
>NW_006400818.1:7025-13536 GCF_000299155.1 Elephantulus edwardii | reverse complement strand
GGCCTAGTTTTCACAGCTGATATTGAGCTTCTCCAGTGGTTTTTTCACAGTTATAATCGATCTGATTCCTATGCATACCATCAGATAAAATCCATATGTATAACCTGTGTTTATGTCTCTTAAAAAACATATTTGCAAGGAATAAGTCATTGCTTGTTCAAAATTCAATCATTCTATCTCCAGCTTCATTTCTGTCACCAAGTCCATGTTTTCCAACTATTGAACAACAACAATAACATACACAGTCAAATGCCTTTATATCATCAATATAGCACAAACTGACATTTGTCTGTTATTTCCTGCTTTCAGTGAAGTTCCATCTGATATAAGCAATCTTATTTCTGGTGTCATGACCCGTTTTAAAGCTAGTTTGAAAATCTGGCAGTTTTACTTGTCAATGTACTACTCTAGCAGTTTTTGGGTGATCTTCGGTAATGTCTTCCTTCCATGTGATTTTTATGATTTTCAATGATTTCTGCATTCTGTTGGATAACCTTTCTTGTGAATGGGAACAAATATAGATCTCTTCCAGTAAGTTAGCCAGGAAACAATATTCCAAATTTCTTCGCAGAGACTAATGAGCTGTATGCATCCTGGAACTGACTTATATGTGTCCAGGGCTGCCTCTGTGAGTTGAAAAATATTAATTGGTATTCTATCAATTTCTGTTGTCTTAATTTTTGCCACTATCTTCAGCGTAGCTTGAACTTCTTCCTTCATTATCATTGAATCTGTATCTTATTCTACTTCCTGAAATACTTCATTATTGATCAATTATTTTTGGTAACATGGCATTATTGATCAAGTCTTTGTGACTCTTTATATTCCCTCCATATTCTTTAGATGTTTCTTATATCATTCAAGATATTGCATATAGTATCTCTCAATATTGCAACTTGAGAACTTCACAGTGCATAAAGATGACAGAAGAAGACTCAATGCCTTTGTATTGTGGCATTGGAAAAGAGTACTGGATACCCATGGACTGCCAAAGAACAAAGAGCTATGTCTTGAAGGTAGTAAATTTCCTTAGAGGCAAAGATGGCAAAGTTTTATCTCATATCCTTTGAGGATGTTGGTAGAGGGATTATTTCATGGAAAGGACATAATGGATGGAAAGGTGGGAGGGAAGTTAGTGAAAGAGGAGAAACACTCAGCGAGATGGATTGACATAGTGACTATATCAATGGGCTCAGGTATGTCAGAGATGGTGAGGATGGCACAGGATAGAATGGGGTCATATCTGGTGTTTATAGGGTTGTTAGGTGTTGTACTGTACTGAATCACAGCTAACAACAAAACCAGCATATAAATGAAGTGGGAGAAATAAAACAAGTGATTTTAGAATGTTTTCACCAAAGGCTAGGAAATTTAGTTTTTGTAAATAATCAGATACTGTTGTTGTGTACTGTGGAATCTGAACTGAACCAGAGCTGACCTTCTGGAGGGTTTTCAGAGACAGTCAATTGCATGGCAGGAGATTGTCTGTCGTTTTTCTATGGAGCAGCTGGTAGGATAGGATTTAGGATTGGAGTGTAGCTTCTTGTCACTAGGCCACAATACTCCATAATTAATCAGATAGTAAATATTTTAAGATTTACATGTCATATGGTCTCTGCTGCAAATTCTCAGCACTGCCCTAACAGCATGAAAGCAACCATAAACAATGCATAAACAAATAAGTGCTTTTCTAAACAGGTGGTCGACCAGATTTTTTTCCCATGAATTGTAACTTGCTGACATCTGGAATATACTAATTTTCTAACTAAAGAGTACCAGAGGAATAGCTATCTTTGTTTCATTGACTATACAAAGCCGTTTGACTGTGCGGATCACAATAAACTGTGACTAACTCTGAGAAGAATGGGAATCCCAAAACATTTGATTGTGCTTGTGCGAAACCTATCCTTGGATCAGGAGGCAGTAGTCAGAACAGACAGAGCAAGGAGACACTGCATGGTTCAAGATAGGAAAGGGTATACATGATGGGTATGTTTTGTCTCCATGCCATTTCAATCTATATGCAGAACAAATGATCCTGGAGGCTGGGCTGTATGAGGAGCAATGTGGCATCAGATTAGAGGAAGATACATCAACAACCTGCATTACGTAGATGACACAACCCTACTGCTGAAACTGAAGAGGACCTGAGGTGCTTATTGCAGAAGATCAAGGACTGTAGCCTTCAATATGGATTGAAGCTTGATGTCAACAAAACAAAGATTCTCACTAGTAGGCCAATTGGTAGCATCTTGATGTATGGTTAAAAGATAGAGATTGTTTACAGCTTCAGTTTCCTCTGGTACTCTCTGCTTTCAGCTAAGTCTGACATTATCTATAATACTCCTTGTGCAACGGACTTTTCTAAATCCAGCCTACACTTCAGGCAGTTCTTTGTTAATGTGCTGTTTCAGTTGTTTTTGGATAATCTTCAACTGAATCTTGCTTGCTTGTGATATCAGTTATAATGTTTGATAATTTCCAGACTCTGTCAGATCAACTTTCTTTGGAATGGGAACAAATATAGATCTCTTCAAGTTACTTGGCAAGTGATTGTCCTCCACATATCTTGGCACACCTTGGTGAGCATAACCAGGGCAGTGTCTGTTTGTTGAAATATGTGAATCAGTATGCTATCAATTTCTGGGATTAGTTTTTTGCCAATTCTTTCAGAGCATCTTGAACTTTTTCCTTCATCACCACATGTGTTATTTCATGACATTCATCTGTGTCCACCAATTCCTTTTGGTACAATGACTCTGTATACGCTTTCCATCTTCTTTTTTTATTATTTTAATGAATGTTTACATAGATTTTGTATTGCTCCCTGCCCACCCCTCCCCACCTAGTTCACTCTTTTCTTGAAAAGTAAAAGAAAAATTCTTTCATTGGTATACAATCCCCCTGCACCCTCCCGCACCCACAGCCCCAAGTACACTCCGCTATGCAACCTTAATTCTGGATGCTTGTGATAACCATAATACCCTATTATATATTGCTTTTAAATTGTTCTCTCCCTCATCTGTTTTAATGAAGTATACATAATCCAGTTTTTCTCAGTCTCACCCCAACCCTGATGTTTTCCCAGTGCTGATCCTTCTTCTCTATTCCCAAGATTTGCATTTCAGTCACCCATTATTATTAATTTTGATTGCATGTTGAATATATCCCTGACACAAAAGTTGGTGAAATTCTTCTATTTTCTCCTTTTTGGCTATAGTTTTTGGTTCATATATTTGAATTATGGTGGTATTCACTAGGTTTCCTTGTATGTATATGGATATTATCCTGCCACTCACCACCTTTTATTTCAAAATGGATCTAGAAATTATTTTTTTAACTTTGAAAGCAAACCCATTTTTCCTTACCTTCTCATCTCTAGCATAGTAAATTATATGATCCAATGACTCAAATTGCCCCATGCCAGTTCGTCACTTTTCACCAGTATCTAGAAAGTCAGTATTTATGCTTTCCATTTCCTTCTTAACCATATGTGATTTTCCTATATTCATGGTTCTTATGAAGTAGACATCTTTAAACCTTAGACACAGGCACAGGCAGTGATACATTAAAATTTATCTTTATTGTTGTTCTTGTTGCTGTTGTTAGATTTCCTTGAGTAAACTATGACTAACAGCAACTTTAGGAACAACAGATAGGAATCCTGCCCTATGATAAGGCTGCTTCACAATATCTGTTATGTTCAAGCTCACTGATACAGTATTTGGCTTAAGCCATGTTTTGTAGGATATTCTTCTCTGACTTTCCATCTTTGAGAATTGTTGTTTTGTTGTTGTTGTTGCTAAGTGCAGTCGAATCATAGACAACTCATATAGCAATCCTATGAACGAAGGACCTGGATATTTGTAGAACTTTCATCATTTCTCCAGGTTCATAGATATTTCAGAGGCAAGCTATTTTGGAAGTGAATGCCACTTGTACTTCTAAACCTGTTTTTATCTGAGAGTTCCAGCAAACACTGTCCAGGACAGGTAATCTTTATTGCATTTGACACATCAGTGTCACAGTGTTTATCATCACAGCAACCATGAGTTACATCTGACAGACCAATGCTATACCACTCAGCACTGTTTAACCAAAAACAATTAAAATCAGACCTGAAGGCTGCAGATTAAAATCACCCACCTTTGGGTTGGTGGCAACTTTCTATTCATTAGGTCCATAGAGCTCTCTATGACCCACAGTAATTCTGTATACAACAGATCTAACCGTTGTTATATCTTACACCTTACTCACAATCCAAGACATGCCTGAGTCCATTGTTACAGTCACCATATTGCCTGTCAGAGTATGTCTTTTTCCTTGCCCTTCTTGACAACATGCCAGAAAATATGTGAAATAAAGTTTCACCAACTTTGCCTTTTTGAAAGCACCTTGATTTTATTTCCCTCAGAATAGGTGTTTGATTTTTTAAAATCTATGTGTACCAAATAAAGATTAGAGAAATATAATTTTACTTGCATTAATAATCAGTTTCTGTGTTAGGCTCCATGTAAACATGTACGACAAATTCTAAAACTTTTCTGTTTCCCTCAAGTTTATTTTAACTCTCATAATGACATATTGTTGATGTTTTTGGGTGCCAATGTGTCTAGTATGACTCATAGTGACCATATGAAGAGCAGATCTGAACCCCACCCTATCCTTTCCATCTTGACCCTTCCAAACACACTAAAGCCCATTGTGGCCTTCACTATGTCAATCCATCTGGTTAAGCATCTTCCTCTCCTCCCCTAACCTTCCACCCTTTTTAGCATTATGTCTCTCTTCAAGAAATAGCTCCTCCTGGCAACAGGCCCAAAGTATATGAGGTAAAACTTCTTCATCCTTTCTTCCAAAGATCATTCACACTGCACACTTCTCAAGACATAATACTTGTTCTTTTGGCAGTTCATGGGGATGTACAGTGCTCTTCTCCAACACCACCTCAAAGGCACTGTTTCTTCTTCTCTTATCTCTATTCATTTTCCAATTCAATTCTCAGATGCATAGCAATGATCAGAAAACCATGAGCTGAATCAGACAGACCTTAGTTCTCATAATGATATCATTACTCAATAATTTGCAGAGGAGGTCCCTGTTCATAGACATTCCCAATGCAATGTGTCTCCTGATTTCCTGAGTGTTAATTTCAAGATTGCTAATTATGAATCCAAATAAAATGAAGTTTTTACCGTTTCAGTCTCTTCTCTGTTGATCATGGCATTGCCTATCAGTCCAGTGATAAGAATCTTTGTTTTCTTTTATAACAACACAGTACTTTGTAAATCTGACCTATGTTATTATTTCCTAAGCTACAAGTATTTACTATGGATTTGATTTACCTTTTAGTGGTTTGTGGAGTTCTTTAACTATAGTATCAGTAAGTTTTTATTTAAGTAAATACAGATTAATTTCAAAGAAATGACTTGGTTATAGAAGATGATAAGTCCCAAAGCTGTGAGTTAGGCACAGTTTAACGACTTCTGATTCAATTGATTATAGGGTCTGACAACAAAATCTACAATTGGATCCAAGTCAATGAAATCTCTGGTAACTTCAAACTTTTATCAGTCTATCAGAATATGGCTCATTCAGTTAATTATTAATATTGACTTTCCTTTATGTTGATGTGTAAGTGGTATTGAAATCTGTAATCTTTGAATATCTTAAAAGAAGCTCAAGTGTGCTTGTTTCATCTACACATTGTGCGTTGGCAGTTAATTTTTCAAATTTCTTGATATTGAACTCTTTTACATGTTGTTCAGCTTCTCATATTATCTGTTCAGCACAGAGATTGAATAAGTATGGCAAAACAGTAAAACCCGGACACAACCTTTCTTTATTTTATAAATACAAATTATACTCTTGCTCTGTGTGAGTCTCTTAATCTATTTGTGGCTTTTAATCTATTTATAAGGTCCTCATTAGCACAATAAAGTACTCTAGAATTCATCATGCTGTCCACAATTTATTGTATTCATAGAGTTAAATATCTTTGTATAATAAAAGATTTTTTCTAGTATTCTCTATTTGCCAAGTCTATCTGCCATCAGCAAGGATTAATTTTGCACTGTATTATCTTTTGAACCTGGCTTGAATACCGGACACTAATTTTAGCTGTGCTATTACAAATATTTTCAAATAATCTTCAGAAAGTTTTACTTTTATGCATTATTAATGACCTTGTTTAATGATTTTCATGTCTGTTGAATCATATTTCCTTGGAATTGGCACAATTACAGGAATCTTTAACACGTTGCCGCAAATGATGGTAATACATGGAGAAATAAAATAAAAAGTGTTTCTAAGTACGGTCATCAATTTAAAAGTGTATGGCAATGTGTTAAGTCAGTTAGACAAACAGCTGTCTTCAGATTTTCTTGGAGGAGAAAGACAATTACTTCCATTATTGCATCCATTTGTGGAAACATCTCAATTGATAGTTAATCAATTTCTGTACCCTTTATTTCACATCAATGTCTTCAGTGCAACTTGAACTTAATTTTTT
>NW_006400818.1:5105-6545 GCF_000299155.1 Elephantulus edwardii | reverse complement strand
AGTTTAGCCCTGTTGTACATAGGGTCACTCTGAGTCGCAAGTGACTTGATGGCACATAACAACAACAACAACAATGAATGTGCAATCTCTCTAACTTCTATTAATGTAATTTGTTTTGTTTTCACTAAAGTTTTATAAATAGAATATTTCAATAGCACAATTTTCACCTTGAATTTTTCCTTTGGTTCTTTCAGCTTGAAAAATACTGATCATTTTCTATTCCCCCTCCCCATCTTCAGGTTTACTTCTTTTGAATAATACTTTCTTTTTGATCCTTCTTTCAAACTTCATATTCAGGGAGCTCTGGTGATTTAGTATTAAGGAATTGTTCTGCTAACCCAAAGACAAGTGGTGTAAATCTACAGCAACTCTGAGGTAGAAAGATGGGCATTTTCCTATACTGTGATTTGTAGCTTTTGAAAAGCTTCTAGAGGGTCAGCTTTGAGGATGTACTGACTCAGTGGAACATAGCAGATATTATAATCATCATTTCTTCAGTTTTATCAGCTCTATGTTCAAGAAGGCAGGAGTGTGGTGGTGGGAGTGCAGGAATGGTGGCAGGCTTTTGGAGCCGACTACTTTTCCGGGAATGTGTTTGACATGCAGGTTTGCTCTGTCCCTGGAGTGAGGCTAGCCAGCCTGGGCCTAGGGTTTGTACCAGGAGGCGGCCTTAAGCCCAAGGCGACTGGGAGGAAGTGGCCATGTTGTTCCTGGTTTGGCTGGCTCCTCCTCCTCAGACTCCTGGGAGGCTCTCCTTGCTAGAAGGCAGGAGCATGGTGGTGGGAGTGCAGGAATCATGGCAGGCTTTTGGAGCTGACTGCTTTTCCGGGAATGTGTTTGACGTGCAGGTTTGCTCTGTCCCTGAAGTGAGGCTAGCCAGCCTGGGTCTAGGGTTTGAACCAGGAGGCGTCCTTAAGCCTAAGGCAGCTGGGAAAGAAGCAGCCATGTTGTTCCTGGTTTGGCTGGCTCATCCCAGGCTCTTGGGAAGCTCTTCTTGCCACAAGGAAGGAGTGTGGTGGTGGGAGTGCAGGAGCGGCATCCACTTTCCAAATGGCTTGCCTCCGGAAACTCTCTGTATGAACAGTGCTCAGGCTGTTCGTTCATAGGGTCGCTGTGAGTCATCTATGACTCGACGGCATTAAACAACAATAACAATGATGACGACCAAGAGAGAACTACGTTGGCCTAGTGGAAAGAAGCTGTGCTACCAAGCCAAAGGTGGGTGATTGTCATCTGTGGCCCTCGGCCAGGTTCAAATTGGCTTCCTGTCAAACATTCTTCTAGGTGATTTAGCACTGGTCTGTGCATTGCTGTACAGAGGTAACTCGTGGTTGCTGTGATGTTGAAGCCTGTGACAGTGATGTGCCAATCGTGGTAATGGGCACCCATGGTGGACAGTGTTGGCTGGAGCTTCCCAACTAAATCAAGCCTGCAAGCAGG
>NW_006400818.1:3864-4456 GCF_000299155.1 Elephantulus edwardii | reverse complement strand
AGAAACGATGAAAATTATACATGTTCAGGACTTTAGTTCATATAGTCACTATGAGTCATCTACAACTCAATGGAACTTAACAACAACAGAGAGAAAGAGAGATGCTAGTTGGTGGGAGAAAGATGGGCAATTTCCTCCTGTGTGACTAACTACCTCTAAAACCGGCAATGTTCCAACTGTACAGTACACACACAAATATATGGATACACACACACACACACACACACACACACACACACACATGTACACATACGTATATACACACAATTTATATTATTTTCTGCTATCAACACTGCTCTTATTCTAGTGAAGATACCTAATGGTATTTCTGTTATGCCACATCGACAAAGGTCCTAAAGCTTGACTCCATTCATATCATTAACTCTGACTTTTATTTTGAGGATCAGCTCTTTTTTTAGTCCTATCTTGGATGCTTTCCAACTTGAGGGGCTCATCTTTCAGCACTATGTTAGAGAATGGTGTGCTGCTATTATTGTTTTTATTGACTTTTTTCTTTTAAATGGCTCATCAGATCTTAATCTTGTTATTCCACTGGCCTCTGTCTACCATTAGTTATTTTACTGGTATTTTG
>NW_006400818.1:0-697 GCF_000299155.1 Elephantulus edwardii | reverse complement strand
TGTTAGGGACCTCTTCAAAGTACTGAAGAGCATGGTGTCACTCTGGAGACTAAGGTGCATCTGATACAGGCCATGGTCTTTGCTATCACTCGTTATACATCAGAGAGTTGGACAAGATTAGAGATGATAGAAAGAGAACTGATGCCTTTGAGCTGTGGTGCTGGAGAAGAGTATCGAATGTACCATGGACTGCTAAGAAAGCAAAAAGATTCATCCTGGAAAGGGTTAAATCAGGGTGCTCCTTGGAGGCAAGGATTCTAGGGCTTCTTCTGACATATTTTGAACATGTTGTAAGGAGAGACAGGTCCTTGGAGAGGGACATCATGCTTGTGAGGGTGGAGGGACAGCACAGGAAGTGAAGACTCTCTATTAGTTGGGTTGACTCAGTGACTGGGGTAATCGGGATGAGTGTGTCAGAGGCAGTGCGGTTGGCACAGGACAGAGCAGGGATTAGGGCTGTTGTGCATAGGGTTGCTATGAGTAGCAAATGACTCGATGGCACGTAACAACAACAACAACACCTCTGGGATTGCAGTGCAGCGTCTTGCCACTAGGCCACCAGAGCTCCCTTGTATTTTCAATTCTACTCCTTTGATCTATGGGTCTGTAATTGTACCAGTACCATGCTGTCTTGACCACCATGACAGTGTAGTAAGATTTGAAATCAGGAAGCAAGATGCCTCTTACCTTTTTTTCT
>NW_006400817.1:8515-13834 GCF_000299155.1 Elephantulus edwardii | reverse complement strand
CTTCGTTCCTCTGGGGTCTCGCAGTCTTCACTCCTCTGGAGTTCCGTGGCAGGTGGCTGGCTGCTGCTCTTCCCGGGTCTCTTCCGGGTCCCTCTCGCGGCGTTCCCCCGGTCTGGCGGGCGGTGGCGTGCGTTCCCCCGGCTGGCGGTGGCGGTGGCGTTCTCGGGTCTGGCGGCGGCCCCGAGCGTTCCTCCCGGCGGGGGGCGGGGTTGGGGTTTCTGTTGGTTTGGTTTTTTTAAAGTCGTAAGTGCATTTCATTGTAACTTAGATATGGTGTGAGTCAGAGGCTATGTATGGAGGTATCTATACTGTATATCCTATCCATAAAATGAAATGTTAATAAATCAATCAAAAGAACAAAAAAGTGTTATGTGTACTATTAAAAAATAATGAGAATAGGTGAGCTCTGGTGGGCCTACTGGCAAGAAGCTGCACTGCAATCCCAGACGTGCGTGGTTCAATTTTATTCTCCGGATTTTGCATCTATAGCCATATTTGTCAGCCTCTTTATACCATAGACTAGGCCTTCTCATTAGTAAAACATGTTTGGGAACTCAAGGAGGAAAGGGGTGGGAGCAGAAGGGGGAGGATGAATAGAAATTATGGCTTTACCTGGTTTAGCTGTCCTCTGAAAACTCCCTCAGATCTAGATGGCACAAGCACAAATGCTTTCAGTTAAAATGAAGAAAAAATAATAAATCACACACACACACACCCACAAAGTAAATCACTTGTCAAAGAATATGTTTCCACACCTTATTCTCATAAGGAGCCTTTAAGGGAACTCTCATGGCCTAATCTGCAGGGCGTTGCGTTGCTAACCCCCAAGACCGTACCTCTCTGGCTCTTTAAATCTGCTAGTGCTACACAGGAGAAAGATGAGCAATCTCTTCCCATGCAATTTACTGCCTCTGAAAACCCTCTGGAGGGTCAGCTGTGAGTTGGTTCTGACTCAATGATACTTAACAACAAGTAACTCTAAGGGAGAAAGATAAGTGGTTTTCTCCTGTGTAACTTACAGCCTCTGAAAGCTCACTGGCGGGTCAGCAATGAGTCAGTTTCAATTTGAAGACATTGAGAGTCTGAATATCCCATGAATTGGCCAAAAGACCCAAGGCTATGTCTTAGAGAAAGTGCAGCCGGAGTGCTCCTTAGAGACAAGAATGGTAAACTTCCTCTCACGCACTTTAGGCATATTTCTAGGGGAGGCTATTCCTTGGAAGATCCTATTCCATACTTGGAAAGGTGGAGGGGCGGCCAAAGCGGGAAAGACTCTCAACCAGATGCATTGACACTGTGACCTCAGCAATGGGCTTAAATTTAATCAGAGCTGGAAGGATGGCACAGGATGGGACAGGAGTCAGATCTGTTGTTCATAAGGTCAGCTATAAGAACAACTGTGAGTCACACCTAACAATAAAGAGCCCCTGGGTGGTACAGTGAAATGCTCAAAATTAACCAAAAAAAAAAAAAGGGGGGTGGTTTGAACTCACCCAGAGGTGCGTCAGGAGAAAAATCCAGAAATCTGCTTCTGAAAGGTCAAAATCTTGAACACACTTCTGCTTTGTCACGCATGTGGTCATCATGAGTCAGAATTGACTCAATGGCAAGAGTTCCAATGCCTGGGAATATCCCCTCAATTAGAAGCAATGTCCTTGACAGTGTTTAATTACACAAGGTCATGTGTAGTAGTAGTTGTTGGTAAGTGCCATTGGGCACTTGATTGACTCACAGTGATCCTATGACCACGAGGTCTGAACCTTGCCCTATGCTGCACCATCCTCGTGCTCTCTATCATGCTCCAGCCCATTGGTACAGTCACTGTATCAATGCGTCTTGTGGGCCTTCTTCTCTTTCACTGACTCTACCTTTCCCAGCACAGTGCTTTTCCGCGGACAACATGGCTCTTCCTGACAACATGTCTAAAGTATATGAACCAAAGTGTCACCATCTTTGCCTCTTTTGAGGAGAACCCTGGTTGCACTTCCTCCAGGACAGATTTGTTTGTTCTTTTTGGCAGTCAATGATATATTCAATACTCTTGCAAACACCACAGTTCAGAGGCATTGATTCTTCTTCAGCCTTCCTTATTCATTGTCAATTAAACTAGAATGAGTCCTAATCTGACCAGAGTTTTGTTCTATAAAAGAACAGAAGAGAAAGGGGCCATGTGACAGCAAGCAGAGACTCAAGTACTACTGGCAGCTACAAACTCAGGAGTATCCAGAACCAGGAGAGAAAAGAAAAAATCTCCCAGAGAGCCTTGAGAGAGAACACAGCCCCCCACACGGTGAGACAGTACATTTCTGTCCTACTAAACCACCCACTTTGTGCTAATCTGTCCCAGTAGCCCTAAGTATCTAATACAGAACCTTTGTAATATTCCACTTCAACCTCTTGGCAGGAAGCAAAGTCAAGGTCTAATTGAGATAATTGTTATAGCATAAATTAATTTCCATTTTCTCACAGAAAAGCATCACCAGACAATAAAAACCTTTATTTACTACTTGCAAGCAAACCTTACATGATCCTTTGCTTGCAAATAATGAAACTAAAAGAATAGAGAACTACATCTATTTTGTTGGGGGTTTTAGTGTTTTTGGTTTTTAGGTTTGGTTGTTTTGGTGTTGGTTTGCTGTTGTTTTTTAATCCTACAGTTTTTGTTTACACATCCCCTTGTTTTTGGAGGAGCTCTAGGGCTCTGTTGTTAAAACAGTCAACTGAATCCACCAGATGCTCTGCCGGAGAAGGAGGCGCAATATCCTCCTGTACCAGTCAGATCTGATTTGACAGTACATGCACACAAAATTAAAAAAAAACAAACAGTCAAGTGCTAACCTCAAGGTCAAAAGTTCAAACATACCAGCTTTGCAGAGAATATAGAAAGGTCATGCATAGAAAATAAAAGCAGTTTGTTACCATAAAGATTTAAAGTCTTGAAAACTCTCTGGGGCAGTTCTGCTCTGTGGCTAGGGTCGCTACAAGCCAGAATTGACTTGATGACTTGACTTAATTTTGTGTTTGGGGTTTTGTTTTCCCAAGTCTTTCACTTTGTGTTAGATCTAAAGCAAGAAGATTCCTGATGATTAGTAAAATTTTGAGATGCAGGGGAAATTGGATTAAATATTTCTGTAAGCCAAAAGAACATTATAGCATAAAATGCAATGGTACATTTAATGAAATGTTACATTGAGCCCAAAACAGAGACCACATTTTCTGACTTCGTAAAATCCTTCTAAATCTGTTAACATATTTGTTCCAAAATTCCACTAAGTAATATCTAAAGCAGATGCTGGCTTACATTTTCTCCAATATAGTTGTAAGATGTCAATTGAAGGAAGAAGTGTCTTGTCAGACATTAAAATGAGACCAGATGGATTTAATTAGCTAGGCTACAAAAGAATTTCTCTACTGCGAGTAATATATTTGTATATGGATCTCAGTGTTTAAAAATATTCTTCTCAACATCCACATATATATTTTATTTTTTTCAGATTATAGGAGTGATACTTGTCCATATAGGAAAACATGGAAAAGTAGAGTGCTAGCGCAGTAAACAGAGGTGATAATAAATAAACACTTTGCATTTTTCTTTTCTTTATATATCTATATATACACAGAGATCTGGTGGCCTAGTGGCAAGAAGCTGTGCTGCAATCCCAAAGGCAGGTAGTTCGAGGCCACCAGCTGCTCCTCAGGAGAAGGATGGGCAATCTCCTCCCATGTGATTAACTGCCTCTGAAAACCTGACAGAGAGTCAGCTATAGGTTGGTTCTGACCTGACGGTAAACAACAACACAAGGAACTGTGATGACTTTAGTGGTAGAGATTTGCACTGCCAACCCAAAGCCGTGTAGTTCAAATCCACCAGCTGCTCTACAGGAAAAGATGAGCAATCTCCTTCTTTGCAATTTACTGCTTCCGAAAAGCCAGTGGCGGGTCAGCTATGAGTCAATGCTGACTCAACAGTATACAACAACATATATGTACAACTTGTTTATGTCTTGGAGCTCTGGTGGCCTAGTGTCAAGAAACTACACTATAATCCCAGAGGCATGCGGTTCGAATCCACTAGATGCTCTGCTGGAGAAGGAGGGGCAGTCTCCTCCTGTACCAGTCAGATCTGATTTGATGGCGCGCACAATGCGCGCGCACACACACACACACTCACCCCAACAAGCCAACAAAACTTGTTTATGTCTTTGTTTTGTTGAATTAAGAGCAAATGTACATAGTTTTCCATCTCTTTTGGGTTTTTTTAATTTTTATTTTCCTTCACTCAGTGTATGTGCTGTTGATCTATTTCATCTCATAAGAGTTGTTAAGGGCGGTCAAATTGGATCTAATTCATAGGTGACGTTGCAGCTGATTTCAGACAGTGTAAAATGCATGGGAAGAGATTGTCCCTCTTTTTCCAGCTGAGGAGCTGGTGATTTCAAACCGTATGCCTTTGGGTGGGCAGTGCACCTCCTTATCACTCTGCTGCCAGAGCTTTCTATGGAACAGAGAGTTGTTGTTCTTGTATACCGTTGAGGTGTATCTGATACATAGCTGACCCTCCAGCAGGTATTCAGAGACAGTTTAGTTGCACTGGCACAAAGCAGCTTGTGGATTCAAACCGTGTGTCTCCAGGTTGGCAGTGCAGCTCCTTAACAATAGGCCACGAGAGCTCCAAGTGGGACAAAGTTAAATTGTCTTACTGGATTGCCTAGGGAGCAGACCCTCAGGTTTCTCCTTCAAAGAATTTGAAATACCAGTCCTTTGGTTAATAGCCAAGAGCTCAACCATGGTGCTATCAGAGCTCCTTTCACTCAATAGAAAAAAGTTTTTTTAAAAAAATACTGACAATGTGGAGTAAAAACCCCAAAGGTAAAGACATGTATGTGACCAGACAGAATATCTACAAAATCCAAATCCTACCAAGCCTGGCTTCGGTTAAGTATTGTTGCTGTTGTTGTTGTTGTGTGCCATCGAGTTGTTTGCGACTCATAGCAACCCTTTGTACAAGAGCTCTAAATGCTGTTCTATCCTGTGCCAACCTAGCCATCTCAAACGCACTCATTCCCACCACTCCAGTCACAGAATCGATTCATCTCATTAAGGGTCTTCCTCTCCTTCGCCGCCCCTCCATTCTGCCAAACATGATGTCGCTCTCCAAGGACCAGTCCCTCCTTGCAACATGCCCAAAGTATGTCAGACGAAGCTTCAGAATCCTTGACTCCAAGGAGCATTCCAGCTTCACTGTCTCCAGGACAAACCTGTTTGTCTTCTTAGCAGTCCATGGTATATTCAACACTCTTCTCCAGCACCACAGCTCAA
>NW_006400817.1:1731-7365 GCF_000299155.1 Elephantulus edwardii | reverse complement strand
GCAAGCGACTCGACGGCACATAACAACAACAACAATGGTAGTTATCTACTGCAGATATCATTCCAAATGATTCTGAGTTTGTGCACCAGCAAGGCTTCTGAGGCAGCATCAGCAATTCCTGGAGTCTCTTAAAAGCGAGAGAACACTATGGGGCCCAAATGTTAGTTTCTCCGCTTCCCAAGAAGGTTGTTTGCTGGTCTAGGCTTTCACCCTCTCTACATTCTCTTCAGTCCATAACTTTAGTACATTTCTAACAGAGAATGGAATCTAGCTAAGATAAGAGCCAAAAGCATTGCATCTGAATTTATATAATCAAAGAATATGTGTAAAATGAATGTAGGCAACATGGAGTTGCCCAAGTCTGACTTTTACTAACTCCACAAAGGGGAACTGTCCCCATCAACAATATCCACAACACAAAGCTAATTCCTGTAAGGTCAGACATAGTCTGACACACTCCTGCACCTACTGCTAGTAGTTCTCCAGCACCAGTTCTACTGTTCTACTAGGTCCAGAATCTGTTGCAATAGCTATTCAGTCTTCCCAGAAACATACTCATAATTACACATGTATGTACTCAGATTTTTCCCTCAGAGGGACTGGTAAGTTTGAACTGCTGATCTTTTGGTTATTAACCAAATGTTCAACCACTATGCTACCAGAGCATTATTACAGGGTTTATTAGGAAGTTAACAGGCTATAATTCAGATTAGCAATAGGAGCCATTCTGTCAGTCCCGACAGATTCTCAAGTATGGTCCCAGGCTCTTTCACCTTCAGCCTCATGGTCAGTATCACAAAGTTCCCTTAGTCCTGCTAGTTATGGCCTCTTTCCTTAATCCTCTAGCAAGTTTGAGTAAAAGTCTTTGATTCTTTCTCAATGAGGCAACAATTTCAAAGTCAGTCTTGTCTTATGTAGATCTTTGGTTCTCTGCTGAGGCTGCTTTTGCTCTTATGAGGATCTTAGTCTGACTGGCACAGGAATCTCTGGCCCTGAAGGATGCATTCAACTTCTTCTTGCTTGTTGATGTTGAAATTATTAATTTCTCCTGCCAAACCACTCCATATAAACATAGTGGGGTGGCAATCTCCTTGTGAATAAACCAACACATCCCGTTTGTATGAGCCCATTCATGCAGGTGGAAAAATAAAATTCAAAGAAAACAATTTTGTACAATAAACTCTTGATGTTATTGTTGCTGTATACTGTCAAGTCAGACCAACCTATAGCAGACCCTCTGGAGGGTTTTCAGAGGCATTTAATCACACAAGAAACTCTTGATACCACAACATATTAGGATTGGACAGTGAAGTAGGAAGACTGAGGAGGGGGAAAGTGCCTTGAATTATGGTGTTGGCAAAGAGTTTTAATGGATTGCCAAAAGAACAAACATTTCTCTCTTGGAGGAAGTGTAACCAGGGTAGTGTTCCTTAGAGGTAAGGATGGTGAAACTTCATCTCACATACTTTGGGCATTTTGTCAAGAGAAGTCAGTCCTTAGAAAAAAAATTATGTTTGGAAAAGCAGAGGGTCAACAAAGAAGAGAAAAAATATTGATGAGGCGTATTGACACATCTCAAGTGATTGAAAGACTTTAACCTCAAATATGCACACCTTGATACTTAATCTGACATCAGTTTACCTCAGTGATTTGTAGAGGTCCCTGACTGCACAATTTCTCAATGCAATATGTCTGTCTACTGATCTCCTGACTGCTGCTACCAAGGGTGTTGACTGTGGATCCAAGTAAGTTGTTAACAGTTTCTATCTTTTCTCCATCTATCATGATAATAATACTGGTCCAGGAGTGAGAATTTTTGTTTTCTTGACGTTGAGATGCAATCCATATTGAAGACTGTATTCTTTTATCTTCTTAGCAAATGCTTCAAGTTCTCCGTACTTTCAGTAAGAAAGTCTGTGTCATCTGCATAACATAGGTTATTGATGAATCTTCTTCCAATCCTGATCCCACAATCTTCTTCATAGAGTCCAGCTTCTTGAATAATTTGCTCAGCATACAGATTAAACAGGTATGGAAGAATGATACACTCTAATGCACATCTTTCCTACTTTTAAAGCATATAGTATTCCCTTGCTCTGTTCTCATAACAGTTTCTTGGTCTTGGTAAAGATTTTGCATAAGCACAATTAAGTGCTCTGGGACTCCCATTCTTCTCAATGTTAGCCACAACTTGTTATGATCCACACAGTCAAATGCCTTTGCATAGTCAATAAAGTACAAATAGACATGCTTCTGGTATTCCCTACTTTCAGTCAGGATCCATCTGACATCAGCAATGATATCCCTGGTGCTACGGCCTCTCATAAATCCTACTTGAACTTTAAGCAGTTCTCAATGTACTGTTCTAGCTGCTTTTGAATTATCTTCAGCAATATTTTGTTTGCATGTGATATTTATGATATTGTTCTGTAATTTCCACATTCTGCTGGGTTATTAGTTTTAGGAATGGGAAAAAATATTGTTTTTCTCCAGTCAGCTGGCCAGTCAACTGTACTCCAAATCTCCTATCATAGACTGGTGAGCATGTCTAGGGCTGCATCTGTTAGCTGAAACATGTCAATTGGTATTGCATTGATTCCTGGAGCCTTATTTTTTTGTCAATGCCTTCAGTGCCACTTGAGCATCTTCCTTTATTACCTCTTAATCATGTGGTACTTCCTGAAAAATCTCAGTATCTGTCAATTCTTTTTGGTAAAATCATTTTATGTATTCACTCCATTATCTTGTAGTTAGAAGCAATATTTAATACAAACTTGCAGAAGTATTTGTAAGAAGAAATACAATACCCACAGTTTTAACGTACTATTGCTCATTTGCATTGCTGGTTGAATTGCTTGAGACAAAAGAGGCGATGCTGATGGGTACTGCCCCTAGACATCTTTTGTTGTCCCCTAAACTTCTCAAACTTTCCTCTATACCACAAACAAAACAAACATTTTAAAAAAACCCCCCAACACTGCATCAAATTGATTCTGACTCACTGCAACTATGTAGAACAGAGTGGAGCTGCTCCATAGGTTTTCCAAAGCTGTATATCTTGGGGGAAGCAGTTGGCTGGCTGCATCTTTCTTCAAAGGAGTGGTTGGTGGATTTGAATCACTGTCAAGCACTTTAACTACTATACTACCAGGGTTCTTTCTCCTCTAAAGAAAGGTATATTTTTTAATAAATATTTTTAAAATAATAGTTCAAAGGCATAACATAGAGTTGCCCTGCACAGACTACTCAAATATCTCAGTTCTCTTTTAAATATTAGCAACAATTTTTTTTTGTTTTGTTGGGGGTTTTTAAAAAAGTTGTTGTTTTGGGGTTTTTTAATTTATTATTAATTTCAATGAAAATTTACAGAGATTTTGGATTTCCATTCATTCATTGTTGCACTTTTCTCCCCTCCCAACCCTCCTCCCTAGTACACTACCCTCTTGGAAAAGTAAAATTCTTTCATTGTTTTACAATCCCTTCCCCCAGGTCCACTCCATTATGTAGCCTTTTCTCTGGACTCCCATCATGACAAAAATACCTAATTACATATCCCTTTTAAACATTTTTCTCCCTCATCTGTTTCAATGCAGTATACATTATTGAACCCATCTTTCTCAATCTCCCCCCAACCCCAAGGTCAGTCCTGTTTCACAACAGTGGCACCACGCAGTATTTGTCCTTTTGTGACTGAGATACTTCACTCAGCATAATGTCCCCCAGGGTCACCCGTTTTGAATAATAGAATAATATTGCATGAGTTCCTTGTTTTTCAATGCAGTGTAGTATTCCATTGTTTGACTATACCACAGCTTCTCTATCCATTCGTTTGTTGATGGGCACTTAGGTTGTTTCAAACACTGCTATTGTGAACAAAGCCACAATAAACATGGGCGTGCATGTATCTGCTTGCGTGGCAGTTATGGTCTCTTTGGGGTATATTTCCAGTAGTAGATTTGCTGGGTCAAATGGTATCTCTATTTGCAACTTTTTGAGAAAGCGCCATACCACCTTCCACAGTGGTTGCATCATTTTACACTTCCACTAACAGTGAATAAGGGTTCCAGCTTCTCCACAACTTCGCCAGCATTTGTTGTTTGCTGTTCTGTTAAATTTTGCTATTCTGACTAGGGTGAGACTCTTCGGCAGGAATATGGTTTGAAATAATTCCCCAGAGCTGTGAATCACTAGTCCCTCCCTTCTTTTTGCTAGGTGCTGGGCAATCAAGTATGACTCATAGTGATCCTGTGAACAACAAATATGAGCCCAGCCTTACCCTGTGACATCTTCATCATCTCTGATATATTTGAGCCTCGTGTTACAGTCACTGTGTCAATTCACTTCATTGGTTTCTTCCTCTCTGTTGCTGACCTCCCCAAGCATGATGTCTTTTCAAGGACCATGCCCAAAGTATGTTATTCAAAAGTTCACCATCCTTACACCATCCTGGTTGTACTTTCTTCAAGACATATTTGTTCTTTTGGAAGCCCATTGAATATTCAGTATTCATCTCCAACATCACAGTGCAAAGGCACCAATTATTCTTCTGTTATCTTTATTTACTGTCTAACTTTCTGATACATAGCAAGTAATTGGAAAAGCATGGCTTGGATCATGTGCACCTTGGTCTTTAAATTGATATCATTGATCTTTAGCACTTTGGAAAGGTCCTTGACAGCAGATTTCCCCAGTAACTCTTTTTTCACTTTCTTGACTGCTGGAATCAGGGTATTCATTGTAGATCCAAATAAGATTAAATCATTGACTTGACAATCTCAATATTTTCTCCATCTATCAAGGATGGTACCTATTGACCTTGTGGTGAGAATTTTTCTTTTCTTGTCATTGAGATGTAATACATATCAACTAAGGTAGTCTTTGATCTTCAGAAGTATTTTAAAGTTTTCCTAACCTTCAGCAAAAAAAAAGTTGTGTCTGTCTGGCTTTATTAAGTAGCAATGAGGGTGGATCATGGGTTGTGGAACTCTAATCAGTAAAAAGCGCACATCCAACACAATGTGTAAACAAATAATTCAAAATAATTAGCACTTATTCCCTGAATGCATAGCTGCCATAGCAAATAAGGAAGTTCAAAACATCATGCTTAATTTGTGATTGCTTTTTCCCTTTAATTACATCTGCCACCTGCTGTTAACGTGAACCAAATTAAACCTTGTAGGCAGCATCTGAAAGTCTCAGACAAAACAGATTTCACCTTTAGGCAAAAATGACACAAGTTTCACCCACCTTCAGAGGGCTGAGTCACATCAATTTAACTACTGAAGAAGCCTGTGTTGAGCAATTCAGACCAGGGATCAAACTGACAGTAGTAACTCCAAAGATTAGATAGGAACTCTAAGGGCAGTGAGTTCCTGGTAATGGGGGAGGAACAATTTGGAAAAGGAGGGTAAGAGTAGTTATACAACTTGAAGAGTGTAATCTATGTCATTGAATCATACATGTACAAATTGTCGGTTCATTTCTTCTGTGTGTATTTTTTTTAAGTTGCTAATGACTTTTGAATAGGTATTTATTAAAAATAAGCTGTCCCAATGGAGGAAAAAAATTTGAGAGTTTATGCAGCAGGCTTCCTTTCCTTTTTGGCAGGTTTCTTTTCTGCTAGCTTTTTTTTTT
>NW_006400817.1:0-1256 GCF_000299155.1 Elephantulus edwardii | reverse complement strand
TCAACAGCTTTCTTGCCTCCTTTCTTCCCTATCACAGACTTATGGCTTGGAGGTGGCTCCTTCTTGTTTGATTTGACCTCAGCGCTGCTGCAGCCTTAGCCACCAGAGTTAGTGATTCCTAGTCTGAAGAAGAATGGTATTTCGGCGCATGGACTTTGCATATGGATTAAGCTTCAACATGATTCTCAGATTTTTCAGTAAATTCTTCTTCAGGACTCTACGATGAATCTTCTTGCGTGGTGCTCGGAAGGCCCTCTGGTTCTCTGAGCTTTTCAAGATTCTGCTGAGGTCTGTATTCATTATCTTTTGCATGAGAAGGTTGTAGTTGCTCTTGGGGGAGGCAGCTTTCTCCAAGTGCCCACAGCTCATCTAGCTTTCAAAAAGCACTTTCAGTCCAAATGCAGCATTGGCTCACATGCCCCCCAGGAGCAAGTTTCAGAATGTTCAATTTGCTTACATTAAACACAATGATCCCAGGTACATTTCTGAAGGCCTTGATAATACCATTATCCTCATTATAGATCATGTACGGTGCCCTCCCGTGACACTGGTGTGTCAAATGCGTTAATGACTGGTTACCCAATGCGGACAGTGGGGTGGAGCTCCCCGATTGAAAGAAGCTTGGAAGGTGGAGGGGCATCCACTTCCATAATAGCTTGCCTCCGGAAACCCTATGAACCTGGAGAGAGGATGAAAGGCACCCAAGCATCGAGCACTCTCCTTCATAGGGTCGCTATGAGTCGCTTGCGTCTCGACGGCACTTAACAACAACAACATAGTGTCCTCAGCTGGATATGTTGTCAATTTCTCATTTTGCTTTTGTCAGGTCTCATTGCCTGAGAGGCATAGACCTTTTTGATACCATTCCAGGTCTTAAGTTTCTTAAGAACAAGACAGCAAAAGAGCTCTGGTGGCCTAGTGGCAAGAAGCTGCACTACAATCCAACAGATAAATGGTTCAAATCCACCAGATTCAGATACGATTTGATGGTATACACACACAAAATAATAAGATAAAATAATTTTAAAAAAAAAAAGAAGCAAGACAGCCTACTTGGTCTTTTTTTAGTTATTTTTTTTATTTCAATGAAAGTTTACAGAAACTTTTCTCCCTGCCTACCCCCTCCCCCAATTCACTCTTCTCTTTGAGAAGTAAAAGAAAAAGTCTTTATTTTTATACAACCTTTCACTCCAAGTCCACTCCACTGTGCAGCCTTCATTCTGAGCTTCTGCCATGACAATAATGCCTAATCATAT
>NW_006400816.1:7273-14354 GCF_000299155.1 Elephantulus edwardii | reverse complement strand
CTTTTATTGTAAGAACTACCTTCCCTCTGTAACTTGATTTGTGCCACTATTAGAACCTCTACTTGGAATATTATTGCTTTTTAATTTTTGACTCATTATACTTTTCACTTGTTAGTTAAATTTGTGTCTTCTAGGTGCAACACTACCATGATACATATTCAAGGATATGAACATGTACGGCTAAACACAGTTGATAACAGTGCATCGAAATTCCAAAATCAATCTCCGTAATAGTCTATGTGTTTCCTATTGCCAAAGGGGCCCTTTAGAATAGTAAGATCTTCACCCTGAAACCTACAGTGTCCCTTTTCAGCAGGAAGTAGCTAAGAGAATATGCTGTCCCCTTTTCCTTATGAATTAGGGTGAAGTCTCTCTCAGGGAGGAGTGATAGGGAATGGCAAAGGACACACTGACAAAGGAGATTAATCGGAACTGGCTTTGACAAGCACTATGGCAATTGGACAATTAAAACAGACTTACAAGGCAGGGGAAAAGAAGAATGAACTGGGAGGAAGGTAGAGAAAATAGTGCAACAATGAATGAATGAAAACCCAAAATCTCTGTAAATGTTCATTAAAATTAATAAAATTTAATAATAATAATCTAATTAAACGGTACTGCTGATACCTGCACATTTTATCACATGTTGTTGTTGTGTGCTGTCAAGTCGCTTGCGACTCATAGGAACCCTATGTACAACAGCTCTGAACCCTGCTCTACCCTGAGCCAACCTTATTGTCTCTGACACATCTGCCTGAATTAACCTAATCACTGAGTCAATCCATCTCACAAGGGTTTTCCTCTTTTGCACTGTCCCTCCACCCTCCTAAGCAGGATTGTCCCCTTGCAACATGCCCAGAGTATGTCAGACGAAGCTTCAGAATCCTTTCCTCCAAAGAGCAGCCTGTTTCACCCTCTCTAGGACAAACCTGTTTGTACTCCTAGCAGTCCAAGGTAAATTCAATGCTCTTCTCCAGCAACACAGCTTAAAGGCATCAATTCTCCTATCATCCCTAGTCACTATTCAGCTTTCTGATTTATAGCAAGTGATTGCAAAGACCATGGATCAGGAGCACCTTAGACTCCAGACTGACATCATTGCTCTTCAGTACTCTTAGGATGTCCCTGAGAGTAGATTTTCCCAGTGCAATTCATCTTTTGATTTTCTGGCTGCTGATATAAAGAATGTTGATTGTGGAGCCAAGCAAACTAAAGCTGTTAACAATATCAATCTCTTCACTGTCTATCATGATGCTGCCAATTGGCCCAGTGGTGAGAATCTTTATTTTCTTGATGTTGAGCATCAGTCTATATTGAAGGCTGCAGTCCTTGACTTTCAAATGCCTCAGGTCCTCTTCAGTATTGGTAAGCAAGGTTGTATTATCTGCTTCATGCAGGTTGTTGATGAATCTTCCCCAGTCATCACAATAAAAAAGGATATACTAAAACACAGCCCTCTTAAGTAAAATTTAAGAGAATATTTACAGAATGATGTGTGATTTGAACTCTCTTTGCTAAATTTATTTTTATCAACTTAAAATTAGTCCTAGAAATTTAGAAAATTTTTATATTAAAATGTATGCTAAAGAAAGCTGGTGGCCTAGTGAGTGAGAAGTTGTGCTGACAACCCCAAAGCATGATTTGAGTGCATCAGCTGCTCCATTGGAGAGAGGCCATCTCCTCCCATGTGATTTGTTGTTGCACTTCCAGTAGGACAGTGCTGTGACACAATGACTGCTCAAGACTTTCCTTAGTCAAAGGTGAAGGACTCAAGGATGATTGGCTTCCTCACCTGTAGTTCTCATAGTTGTGAGTTTTTGTGTTCGGGTTTTTTTTTTTAGAATTAAACTCATTTTAATGTGAGTGAGGGGAGTAGGTTGTAAGAAGTTTCAGTTGTTGTTATTGTTGTTGTTACGTGCTGTCAAGTCACCTGCAGCTCATAGTGACCCTATGTACAACAGCCCTAAACCTTGCTCTATCCTGTGCAAATCTTATTGTCTCTGACACACCTACCTCCATTATCCCCATCACTGAATCAATCCAGCTTGTCAAAGGTCTTCATCTCTTGCACTGTTGTTCCACCCTCCTAAGCATGACATCCCCCTCCAAGGGCTTGTCCTGCCTTGCAACATGTCCAAAGTATGTCAGATGAAGCTTCAGAATCCTTGCCTCCAAGTAGCAGCCTGGTTTCACCTTCTCTAGGACATTGTAAAGACAGAAGGGGAAGAAAAGATGATGTCAGAAGAGACTCTGAATATTGCACTAGAGCACCAAGATGCCAAAGCAAAAGGAAGAAATCAAGATATCAATAAGTTGAACAGGAGATTTCAAAGGGCAGCACAGGAAAACAAAGTAAAATATTATAATGAAATGTGCAAAGAGCTGGAGCCAGAAAATCAAAGAGGCCAACTCACTTCGTCCTTCTTAAGCTGAAGGATCTAAAGAATACATTCAAGCCTTGAGTTGCAGTACTTAAGGGTGCTTTGAGCAGAATATTAAATGATCCAGGAAACATGAAAAGAAGATGGAAAGAGTATACAGAGTCATTGTACCCAAAGGAATTGGCTGACACATAAGAATTTCATGAAACAACATATGAGCAAAGAGCCTCTGGTAATGAAGGAAGAAGTTCAAGCTGCTCTGAAAGAATTGGCAAAAAACAAGGTCACAAGATGGCATATCAATTAACATATTTTAACAAACAGACTCTGCCCTAGATCTGCTTACCAAGTTATGCCAAGAAATCTGGAAGATAACCACCTGGCCAACTGACTTGAAGATGACCTGACATAGTGCAAAAAATATTGAAGAATATCATTGATATCACAGGCAAGCAAGACTCTGCTGAAGATTATCCAAGAACGACTGGGAATAAATAGCATATCAAGAGAAGTTTCAATGGGGAGGGAAAATACTATCAAAATAGAGGGAAAATAGATCAAAATGGGAGAGGCAGGAGGCCCAGAAACTGAAGCTTAAGATTCTGAGAGGGTACAAAAATGCTAAAAAGTTGGTTTTATCCTACAATTCCTACAAGTCCTTACACGAGGACCTTGGGGCTCTGAAAAGATAGATCTTCTTACTCAAGTCTCTGGTCCTGAAGTTGAAAGCTGTTGAGCTCCAGGTTAGGAAGGGTGTTCCTTGAGACATTTCAGAGATAGATGAAGAAAGGTACATGCTGAAGGCAGCTTGGATTGCAGGACCTTAACGGAAGTCCTTCCAGCTTTGGGCCTAAACTTGCCACTGTTCAGTCATCTGTTTCAACAACATCTCCTAGAGCTGGCTCAGCTGGTCTTTCAGCAACTTCAGTTCTTCTCCAAGAATCTCTTAGTCGGCCATTTCGCCATTTTCTTTTGTTCAATAAAGCTTCTGCAACGAAAAAAAAAAAAAAAAGAATCTCTTAGTCTTCCCACCATAACTCCTGTTGATACTGCAGTCTCCTGGTGACTCTCATTGGTAGCAGTGCACCTTCCTGGTCCTGGTTGTATGTGAGTTTGCATCATGCCCTGTTCCTGCACTAAGGCCTTCCAGGCATTGCTCAGGGAGACAGACCCTCATATCTGGCCTCCCTGAAGCCAACTTACTGAGGTTTCCAGGGCACAGATGTGGTACTACTGGTGCTCTGGTTCTTCCAGGAGGTTTTGCACCAACTGTCTTAGTGCCTCAATTACTGTAGACTGAGATCTAAACTGTGATCGAAGAATAGTAACCTCAAAGCACAGAGAGGATGTACAGTGGGTTTCAGCCCGGTCCAGTCTCTCTGGAACAAGGGGAGAAATTTTCAGATCCCAAGGCTGTTGACTTCTGACTCGAGATTAGGGAAGAAAGTAAAAAGAAGCCCATCTATAAGCCACGTCCCCTGTGGCAGAGACTCCAAAAATGTTGTTAGGTGCCCTTGAGTCGCTTCTTTAATATGGGCCACATTTCCAACAATGGCACTGAGAAGTGTATCAAGCTGTTCTGACCCACTCAGACTCTCACTAATACCCTGCGTCACAAATTTGGTTTTTTATATTTCATTTTGTTTTCACAGCCATAGATACTGAAGCAACAGCGCAGGACAGACCACCCGCTCAGATTAAAACAAATTGATCGGGAAGCAATACCAGTGATGTTGCAAAGAACTAAGACTCTGGGAACTACTAGTCATGGGTTTGTTTGGTGCTCTTAAAGAACTGGGGGCAGCAGGAAGGATACTCTATTTTTTTTTTTAGGAAGGATACTCTTAAATAAATGTCAGGTGGGAGTTGAAGGTTCTGAATATTGGTTGATATTGTCCCTAATACCAGACACTAAAGAAGCCACTGTGCCAAACTGGTGCCAGAGAATATTGCTGCTGCAGGTTTTTCAGAAACTCCAAGGGGCCAGGAGACTCCAAATTGAGTGACATCATAGCTTTTATTAGAGATGTTTTACAAGCAGAAAAAAAATATGTGGACTAGAGTCTTGAGGTTAGCTGATGCTGATCTACAAAGCCATAGCTACAATAGAATTTTGAGGCAGCAAGAAAATGTTTTCTTTGAGATATATACACATGCTGTAATTTAACTTTAAGGAGACAAGCTGACATTCACTAACACACATCTTCTGTTCTCTTAAAAAATCAGTATATACTTAGGAATGTTTTCCTTATACTTTCACACTGAGCACTTAATAGAGTTTTCTCTTTAATCAGAGCTTTCTCCCTTGTTGATATGTGCCATTGAGTCATCTGTGACTCATAGCAATCCTATGCAAAATAATAGCTCTGAACCCTGCCCTATCTTAAGGCAATCTCACTGTTTCCAACACAGCTGCCTTAATTGCCCATGTCACTGTGTCAATCCATCTCATCTGGGATCTTCCTCTTCTGTACTAAGCATCCACCCTTCCAAACATGCCCTCCTTCTCCAAGGACTGGCCCCTCTTTACCAACATGTCCAAAGTATGTGAGATGGAGCTTCAAAATCCTTGTCTCCAAAGAGCAACTTAGCTTCAACCTTACCAGAATGGAATTTCTTGTTCTCTTGGCAGTCCGTGGTATGTGCAACACTCTTCTTTAGCACCAAAACGTGATTCTTCTCCTGTCATCCTTAGTCACTTTCTAGCTCTTTAATGTACATCAAGTAATTGCAAAAACCATGGCCTAGAACTTGCATACCTTAGTCTTTAGACTGACATCGTTGCTGTTCAGCAGTCTGGAGAGATCCCTGACACCAGATTTTCAGAATGCAAATTCATCTTTTTTTTATCCCCCCCCCATGCAATTTATCTTTTGACTTCCTGACTGCTATTGCCGAACTGTTCATTATGGAACCGATCAAGCTGAAAATATTATCAATCTCAGTATTTTCTCCACCTATCATGAAGCTGCCAATTGGTCCAGGGGTAGGAATCTTTGTTTTCTTGATGTTGAGCTTCAATCCTAATTGAAGACTGCATCCTTGACCTTCTGCAGCAAGTGCTTCAGGTCTGCCTCAGTTTCAGCAAGCAAGATTGTGTCATCTGCATATTTTAGGTTATTGATGAGTCTTCCTCCAATCCTAATACCACATTTCTTCTCATAAAGTTCAGCCTCCTGAATGATCTGTTCCATGTATAGACTGAAAAGATACGGAGATAAGAAGCATCCCTAACACACTCATTTCCTTATTTTGAAACATGCAGGGTTTTCTTGCTCTGATCTAAAGAATGCTTCCTGGTCCAAGTATAGGTTTCACAAGAGCACAGTTAAGTCTTCTTGGCTTCTCATTCTTCTCAACATTAGCCACAATTTGTTGTGATCTACACAGTCAAATGCCTTTGCACAGTCAATGAAACACAGATAGACATTCCTCTGGTACTCTCTGCTTTCAGCCAAGATCTTTCTGACATTGGTTATGATGTCCCTAGTGCCATGGCCTCTTTTAAACCCAGCTTGCACATCTGGAAGTTTTCTGTTGATGTACTATTCCAGTTGTTTTTTTATAATCTTCAGCAAGATTTTGCTTACTTGTAATATTAGTGATATTGCTTGATAATTTTCACACTTTGTTGGATCACTTTTTTTTTTTGCAATGAGAATAAATGCGGATCTCTTCCAGTCAGTTAGTCAAGTTCTCCAGATTTCTTGGCACAATCCAGGGCTGCATCTGTTTCGTAAGACATTTTAATAGGTATCCCAATAATTTCTTGGGCCTTGTTTTTTGCCACTTCCTTCAGAGCAGCTTGAAATTCCTCCTTCATTACCATTACCTCTTGATCATATGTTGTTTCATGAAATCATATGGCCTATAGCAAAATCGTGGAAATCTCCATGTCGTCAATTCTTGAGTTTCAACTACCTGCTTTATAATGCATGTATGGTATTAATATCTTAATAGCAAGTTAGTCCCTAAAAACAGTTTGAAGTTTGTCATTTGCTCCAATTATATTTCCATGCTCAACCAACCTGGCTTCATCTGAGTCATTAGCCCCTTTTGTAACACCTATTGTGCATGTCCCCTTTCAGTATTATGTGAATATCCTGGTCTCTGATAAGATTGGAGCAGGAGATTGCCATTCTTTTATCTGTTTTTTAACTTTTAATGTTTTTTTAAACTTTTACTCACTAAAATGGGTGAAGGGAAAGGCAGTGTAGATAAAGTGGATGATCAGACATTATAGGTATTTCAATTAATGTTATAAAATAAAATGTGTATGAATAATTTTAAAAACCAATATAATTTCTAAACTTTCACTCAGATATTGACAAAAAATAATAACAAAAAACTCTAAAGGAGGAAAAAATTACTATCAATGTCCCCCAAAACAAGGAACAATTTAGAGATTGTCCCAGACAAGAAGATTCTAAACCAACATGATGCATCACATGGAATGCATTGTCCTGGGAGAGGTCCTAGAATAGGTAAAGTACATTAAGTTAAAAATCAGAAAACTGGGAGAACAGGTCACGAGCCGGGAAGAGCAGCCAGGGGAACGCACGCCGCCACCCGCCAGGGGAACGCACGCTGCCGCCCGCCATACCAGGGGAACACCGCTGCCAGCCGGGGGAACGCACGCCGCCGCCCGCCAGGCCGGGGGAACACTGCCGCCAGACCGGGAACGCCGCCGCCAGACCGGG
>NW_006400816.1:0-1248 GCF_000299155.1 Elephantulus edwardii | reverse complement strand
AAAAAAAAATAAATGAACATTTAGTAAAAAATGTGTTGATACTCTTTCGGTGGCAGGTCTGGGGAAGGGGCAGCTAGTGCCATGTTTGGCCATGAAGGTGGTAAGAAGAAGCCCTGAAACAGCCCAAGAAGCAGACTAAGGAGATGGACAAGGAAGATGAGGCTTTCAAGCAGAAACAAAAAGAAGAACAGAAGAATCCCGAGGAACTAAAAGTGAAGGCCATGGGCAAAGTTCCCCTGGCCACGGGTGGAATTAAGAAATCTGGCAAAAAATAGACTGAGGCAATGATGAACCTTACTTCCGTTCCTTTTTAAAACATCTGGATTCTCTGCTGTAACATCTGTTGCCACCTATAGTTAAAATAAAGTGTTGTCTTGGAACCTGTTGTACATTTAAGATGAAACTTTGTGAAGCAGTGAAGAAGAAACCCTATGATGGTCCATCTCCAGTTCCCATTCAGCCATTCTGATCTTAGCTGTGCAGTCAAAGTAAATGCAATCCAGAATCTTGTCAGAATCTCCTCTTCATTCTTCATGGGCCACCTGGAATTAAACCAACTCATTTGGAAAAAAAAGTGTTGATACTAGTTCATTGTTGTTGTTGTTATGTGCTGTAGAGTTGCCTGCGACTCATAGTAACCCTATGTACAACAGCCCTAAATTCTGCCCTATCCTGTGCCAATCTTACCATCTCCAACATACCTACCTGCATTCCCCCAAGTCACTGAGTCAATCCATCTAATCGAGCATCTTCCTCTCCTGCGCCCTTCCTCCACCCTCTCCTCCCCAAGGACTGGTCCTGCCTTGCAATATGTCCAAAGTATGTCAGACGAAGCTTCAGAATCCCTGCCTCCAAGGAGCAGCTCAGCTTCACCCTTTCTAGGACAAACCTGTTTGCTTTCTTAGCAGTCCATGGTATATTCAATACTCTTCTCCAACACCACAGCTCAAAGGCATCAATTCTCCTTCTAGCATCCTTAGTCACTGTCCAATTCTCTGATGCACAGCAAGTGATTGCAAAGACCATGGCATGTATCAGGCGCACCTTGGTCTCCAGACTGACAATGTTGCACTTCAGCAGTCTTTCCCATCACAATACTTCTTTTAATTTCCTGGCTGCTGGTGCCAAGAGTGTTGATCATGGAGCCAAGCAAACTAAAACTGTGAACAATCTCAATGTTTTCACTATCCATCCTAATACGGCAAATCAGCCCAGTGGTGAGAATCTTTGTTTTCTTGATATGGAGCC
>NW_006400815.1:11668-13283 GCF_000299155.1 Elephantulus edwardii | reverse complement strand
GCATAAGAAACTATTAGCAGCTGATGTGTTGGGAATCACAGAAGCCAAGGAAGCTTCAGATATATGCTATCAGATCAAGGGGTGGACAATAGGAGATGGATGTTGGAGGGAGTGGGTAGAAGTAGATGGGTATCCTGGTGGATGGTGGAGCAGGGAAATAAGTGGGTAAAGACATGTGTGCCAAAGGCAGGGACAACACTGATACTAATGATTATCTCCACAATAAGGAATATATCTTTCACCTTTTTTGTAAAATTCTGGTCTTTCTGATACTTCTCTAAATCTGAACGTTCAGATGAAGACAGACTAGGAAGAAGGACTGGCCATCCACTTCTGAAATAGCAGGCCTCTGAAAACCTATGTACATCAGAACAGATGTAGATAGCAGAAAGGGCAACTGAGGTTGAACTTTCAAGTATGAAAATACAAAGGAAGAGGAACAGTTGTAAGGAGACACTAGTGATTGGGACATGGAATGTAAGAATCATTAATGTAGGAAAATTAGATACTGTTAATGAAGAAATGGAATGCATAAATATTGACATACTAGGCATTGATGAGGTGAGATGGACTGGCATGAGGCATTTTGAGTTGGATGATCATATGACATATTACTCTGGAGACGAAAAGGAGAGGAAAAATGGAGTTGCTTTCATAATTAAGAAAGTCATTTCTAGATCCATCTTGAAGTACAATATTGTGAGTTACAAGATAATATCCATATGCATACAAGGAATTCCAGTGAATACCACTTACATTCATATATATGTGCCAAAAACCAGAGCCAAGGAAGAGAAAATAGAAGATTTTCACCAACTTTTACAGTTGGAAATCGATCAAACATGAAATCAAGATGCATTGATAATAATGCGTGACTTGGATGCAAAAGTTAGGAAGAGAGAAAAAGATTCAGTAGTTGGAAAACATGGACTCAGTGACAGAAATGGAACTGGAAAGAAAATGATTGAATTTTGCACAATGACTTATTCATTGCAATTACGTTGTTTAAGAGACACAAACGCAGGATATATACATGGATTTCACTTGATGGTATGCATAGAAATCAGATAGATTACATCTGCGGAAAGAACCACTGCAGAATTTCAATATCAGCTGTAAAAACTAGGCCAGGAGCTGATTGTGGAACAGACCACCAACTACTCATATACAAGTTCAAGCTGAAGCTGAGTAAAATGAAACCAAATCCATGGGAACCAAAATATGACTTTAAGTCTATCACACTTGAATTTCAGAACCATCTCAGGAACAGATTTGAAGCCTTGAACATGAATGAGTGAAGACCTAAGGAGTTGTGGGAAAATATATAGGGTATCATCCAGGAAGAGTGCAAAGACAGAAGGCGAATGAAGACCAAAATGGATGTTAGAAGAGACTCTGAAAATTACACTGGAGTGCAGAGAAGCCAAAGCACAAGGAAGAATTCAAGGCACTAAAATAGAAGATTTCAAAAAGCAGCATGAGATGACAAAGGAAAATATTACAATGAAATGTGCAAGGAGTTGGAGTCAGAAAATCAAAAGGGCAGAACTCGTTCAGCATTTCTTAAGTTGTTAGAACTGAAGAATAAATTTAAAGCTCAAGTTGCTCTCATCAA
>NW_006400815.1:0-8823 GCF_000299155.1 Elephantulus edwardii | reverse complement strand
TTAAAATTAAAGACACTTAACCCCTAACAGGAATTACTTTTTGAGCTGATGCTTGAAAATTTGTTCTAGATATGAATTTGGAATTCTACACATACAAAGTCATTTCTGTTCTGACCAACAAAACAAAACTAAGCTTATTTTATTACTAATTTCAAGTTTATTGCTCCACAGAGTTCCTATCTTTAGATTAAATAAGATCAATGCCAAACTCTTCCACTTATCAAAAACAAATAAAGTTGATTCACAAAAAAATAACTACTTTCTCCGAGATACTACACATGACACATACAGACATATATACCATATACATATATATACATAATATATTTATAGTCTCTCTCTCTTCCTTTGTCAGTGTTACTGAGTCAAAACTTGCTCAGAATTGCACAAAAAGAGATTGTCTATCTTTCTCCTGCTAAGCAGCTAATTGATTAGACCATGTGTCTCTGGGTTTGCAAAGTAACTCCTTACCACTAAGCACCAGAGTACCCAATATATAATACACAAATATATAAACCTCACTGTTGTCAAGCTAGTTGTCACTCATATCTCACCATCAGACTACTTCCAAAGGCTATAAATTGCATGAGAGAAGATTAGTCATCTTTCTGCCAGGGAACAACTGGATTCAGACTGACAGAGATAACCTTCGAGTTAGCAGTTTTGCTTTCTCTGGATTATATCTCCAGAGCTTCCAAATTTCTTGGCAATGACCTATTCACTAGTCATGTTGGTCAAAAAATAAAGTGATCTTACAGAATGTGGAAATTATCAAGATATGAAACAAGTACAATACTGGAGAATTGCTGGAGTGTATTTGCATGGAAGTGGCAGCAATGCAAGCTGGATTTAGAAGAGGCTATGGAATGAGAAATTTATTGCTGATGTCAGATGGATCTTGGCTGAAAGCAAATAAAAGATGTTGGGTTTTTTATTTTATTGGCTGTGAAAATGTATTTGATACATGACTTAATCATGCTCATATGATATCTATACATAGATCAAGAACTGATTGTTTGAAAAGTACAATGCTTAAAATCAGGAAAGAAGTGCGCCTCATTTAAAATCAGGAAAACTGTATTTCAGGCTTGTATCTTTTCTCCATATCTCTTTGGTATATATGCTGAGCAAATAATTAGAAAAGCTAGACTGTCTGAATAAAAATGTGGCATCAAGTTTGAAGGAAGGTTCATCCACAAGATGTGTTGTATAGACTAGATTACATTATCTTGCTTGCATAAAGTCACTGAGATCTAAAGGACTGACTGAGGAGGGTCAAATAGTACAGCTTTCAATATAGGTTAAACTTCAACATCAAGAAAATAATAATGCAACAGGACCTATTGTTGCTATTAAGTGTGTCAAGTAAACAATTCCACTTTAGAACCATATTAACCAACAGATCTCAAACTTACTCTATTCTGTATCAGCCATATGATCTCTAATATGCTCAAACCAATTCTTTCTGGACTAATCTTTTGAGGTAAAGATAGTGAAGTTTCATCTTCCATACTTTGAACTTGTAGCTAGATAAGACTATTCCTTGGAAAAAGACATGCTTGAAAAGATGGGGATCAGCGAAGTCTGAGAGGAAGAACCCCCAATGAGATGGTTTGACAGGGTGACCTCATCATTTGTATCAGAGATGATGAGGGTGGCATAGGAGAGAAGGGTTCAGGTTGGCTGATCAGAGGGTCACTATGAGTTACTCTCAACACGACAGTTCCTAACAGCGGCAAAAACAATAAGCAGCATTATTTATAAAAAAAAATGGAGAATAGATCCACCTTGTCATTTATTTCATTTTACTTGGATCCACAATCAACACCAAATCTCAAATCAAAGACGTGTGACATAGTACAAATAGAAAGTGTGGATGTCACTTAAAAAAAGAAAGGGCTCCTGATTCAAGTAATGATATTTTCAATTACTTACTATACATCTGAAAGCCGAACAATAAATAGGAAAAGGTAAATAAGAATTGATATTTTTTTTCTTTCCATTCATTCATTGTTGAAGATTTGTCCCCTCGCAAGGCTCCCCTCCACCCCAGAACACTACCCTCTTGGAAAAGTAAAAGAAAAGATTCTTTCAATGTTTTACAAATCCTCCCCCAGGTCCACTCCACTATGTAGCCATCGCTCTAGACTCCTGTCATGACAGAAATACCTAGTCACATATCTCTTTTAAACAGTTTTCTCCCTCTGTTTCAGTGCAGTATACATTATTGAACTCATCTTACTCAGTCTCTCCCCAACCCCGAGGTCAGTCCCATTCTACAACAGTGGCACCATGCAATATTTGTCCTTTTGTGACTGGGATATTTCACTCAGCATAATGTTCTCCAGAGTCAACCATTTTGCATGAGTTCCTTCTTTTTCAATGCAGCATAGTATTCCATTGTGCGAATATACCACAGCTTCTCTAGCCATTCGTTTGTTGATGGGCACTTAGGTTGTTTCCAACTCCTTGCTATTGTGAACAAAGCTGCAATAAACATGGGTGTGCATATATCTGCTTGGATGTCAGCTATGGTCTCTTCGGGGTATATTCCCAGTAGTGGAATTGCTGGGTCAAATGGTATCTCTATTTGCAACTTTTTGAGAAAGCGCCATACCACTTTCCACAGGGGTTGCACCATTTTACACTCCCACCAACAGTGAATCAGGGTTCCAGTTTCTCCACAACCTCACCAGCATTGATATATTTTAATTGTGGTTTAGGCCAAGAGAATGGAATGTAACATGAACTAAAAAAGAATAAACAAATTAGTGTTAAAGGAAGTGAAACCAAGGTATTATTTAGAGGCAAAGATGATGAAAAGTTATCTCATATACATTGTGTATTTTGTCAGGGGGAGATTTGTCCTTGTATAGAAACAGCATGTGGAGCAAGACAAAGGGTCATCAAAAGAGAAGAAGGCTCAAAGAAGTGGATTGACAGAGAGATGTTGTGATTTTCAGCCTTGGAAAACCCAAGGGAGTCACTATGAATGAGTTAGAGTTTGAGTTTGATGTATACATGTACCCACACAACCAAATTTTTTTAAAGCTCTGGGATATTTGTAAATAATCTACTCAAGATTTGGTGCTAATTGTACGTTGTATAACTCTAATAGTCCACAATGTGAATTAAACCCTTTGAAATTGGGAATCTACATGGGACTTTCATAAGGATATCAAATCACTTGAAACTTTCATAATATTTTAATAAATCCTGGGTTATTTTTTATTATTGCCATCTCTTAAATTTATAACTTTTAAAATATTAGTATTGTTACTCATTAGATAATGTCCTGTGTCTTAACCTTCCATTAACAGATTCTCCAGTAATTCTAACAATAATCTTAAAATTAATGAGACTGTCTGTCTTTTTTTTAGGTATTTAAAATGTAACCAGAGTTACCTTCTTCCAACTCTCTACTTCACTACCAGCACAGAAGATGTAGAGGATGGAATGCACATCGTTTGGAGACAGAGGTTCTCATACCAGTCAGACCTACAGGAGAGCATCATCAGCCACAGCAGAGAACCAGAGACTTAATATGAGACAATGTTGGCCTAGGACTGCTACCATATGGAAACAGAACCAGGGACCTTTGACCAAGCTTGTTGAAGAACTGTGGGCTAAAAATGCCATAATTGGCAGAACTAAGACAGCGTTGTCACACTGGTCGAAAGCCACAAGGATGAAGAATGAAGGGCCTATGAACACATTAGACAAGCTGTCTTAACTGAAAAACTCTATCCTGTTGACTTCCTTAATTAACTCCATAATCATTAGTATGGTTTTGTGTGGTTTGTGAGCTATTGAAATGAATTTTAGACTCAGTAGAGCAGTCAGATTCCTGTTAGAATTAGAAGAGTACATAGGGGATACATGTGTGACCTTATAGGAATTAGTTTTGTGCTATAAATGTTATCAATAATGGAGGCAGCTCTCCTTTGTGGAATTAGTAGATATTGGAGTCAGATTTCTCTACATTGTCCTTGTTATTTTTAAAGCAGTACAACTCTTAATCCAATAAGCCACCAGAGCTCCATTTCCTGGTGATTAGCAGCAGAAATACATACCATCATTATATACTCCTCCACGGTGGAGAAAGATGCAAGCTCCTTTTTCTTCTACCAATTCCAGTCTGGAATTTCTCCCTCTTTCTGATGACTCTGCCAGGAAGCAGCAAGCTTCTCGTGTAAAAATAGCCAGTCATTCTACCTCTTTTGTCCATCAGCCCAGCCAAGTAACACTAGTTGTGTGCCCAGTCTCCCCTACTTGTTGATCTAGCCATTCTATCCCACCTCTAACTTGCCTTGTGAGGTGATGTCAGTACAACTCCATGCAACATCTGCACTTTGCTTTCCCTACTATTTCTCCATTCATTATTTGCTCTTTCTTTCCCTCTCATTTGTCAGGAGAATTAAATACATACACACACAAACCCTGGAAATATTAATGAAGGAAAAGATAGAGAAAGTGCAAAGAACACAAAAAAGAAAAGAAATAGCTAATGTCAAAGCAAACTAACTCAAATAAAAATGATAATAACGTTTTAAATATTATATTCCAAACCATTAAACCAATTGCAAAGTAAAAAAAAAAGAAAGTTATACTTCAGTAAATTTTAAAATATAGAAGAAATGTGTATATTGATAGGAACTCTACTTAAGAGATTAAGGCAGAAAATTGCAACTAACTCACAGCAAGAGAAAAATTTACAAGGTCATTGACAAACAATACAAAAACCAAATGTCCCTGCAGAAGGGAGCTATGACCCAGATGGTTTGACTAGAGATTTCTACCCAAACAGAGAAAAGGAAATGCCAATTCTTAAAAAAATAGTCCAGTTTCAAAACAAAGGGGAAAAATGTGGATTAAGTTATTTAATGAAACAAACATAACCTTGTTACAAAATCTAGACAATTTCATGGCTGCAAAACAAAATTACAGACCAATAAGAATCAATATTCTTGAGTAGTGGTACTGGAGAAGAGTACTGAACATAGCACAAACATGCCAAGAGAACAAACAGATCTGTCCTGGTGAGGATGAAAGTACTTGGAGGCAAGGATTTTGAAACTCAGTCTCACATACTTTTGGCATTGCCAGGAGGCACCAGTGTTTAGAGAAGGACATCATTATTGGAAGAGGGTCAGCACAAGAAAACCCTGGGTGAGATGGATTAGCACTGTAACTGGCAAAAAGTACACGTGTGTCAGAGATAGGGAGGCTGGTTCAGACTAGAGCAAGGTTCAGGGCTATTCATAGGATCAGTATGAGTCTTAGTCATCAGAACATAACAACAACAATATCCTTTGTAAGCCTAGATACAGAGATTATTTATAGATACTATTTTCTACAGTAAGAAGCTGTTGTTCAAATGGAACAAAGATGTACATAGGGATTTCATTCATGTGTTTTATTCTCTCCTCGTTGTAGATCTTTCATTTTGTTTGGAAATCTGTTTATGCTGTAAATGAGAGTTTTTAGAGTTATTTATAGCTTTTGTCTAATGTATTTTATAATCTTTTCTTTTACATCTAAGTCCCTAATCCAACTTGTGTTGGTATATGTGTATGGTGGGTTTGCTTAAGCTTTCTGCAAAGGATTTTCCAATTTTGCCAAAATCATTTGTTAAAGAGATTGTCATTTCCTCAATTAACTGATTTCATCTTCTTGCAGAAAAGTCAGTTGACCACAGGTAGAGGAATTGATTTCTGGTTGTCAGTTCTGTTTCAATTGATCTATATGCCTGTCATTGTACCAGAAATATGTTGTTTGGACAATCATGACAGATCAGAAAACTTCTTGAACAGGGTAAAAATGAAAACCACAGACTGGAAAAAAAATCTGGTGGATTCAAACTGTGTGCATTCAGGAATGCAGTTCTGTTTCTTGCCACCAGATCACCAGAGCTCCTTTGGAATGCTATTTTTATAATTTGTCGTCCTAAGATTATTGGTGAGCCCCACATGGGGGTCGGCAGAGCAGACAGGACATATGAACTGGGGATCTGGCAGAAGAACTTTGCCAGCATTTGGGCTTGCCGGGTTGGTGAGACCCTGAAAGGACTGGGCCCACCTACGGCCTTGGGAGACTTAATGTCATTTGAATCCTGACTCTGAGTCCTTGAGGCATGGAAAATTGAGAACCCAGGGGAGAAAAATATCAGAAAATAAATATGTAAAAAATTGTTGAATGTGAAGTAAATTCTGTATAAACTTAAACTAAAATCACAATAAATATTTTTAAAAAGAGAAAGTGATCAATACAAATTTTGAATCCGTTTTTAATTAGAGGAATCTATTTAAACTTAGTATTTTGATGAAATATGATCATCATTGACACATTGATTGACTTCCACCTTCCAAAATATGAAGTTACTGTATCTTTTCTGAGTCAACAAAGAATATTAGTTCAATAGACTATGTTGTTGTTGTTATGTGCCATCGAGTCTCTTGTGACTCATAACAACTCTATGTACAACAGCCCCAAACCATGCTTTATTCTGTGCCAATCGCACTGCCTCTGACACACCCATCCTGATATCACCAGTCATTGAATCAATTCACCTCATAGAGGGTCTTCCCCTCCTACGTCATCACTCGACCCTCCCAAGCATGATGTCCCTCTCCAGGGACCAGTCACTCCTTACAACATGTCCAAAGTATGTCAGACGAAGCCCCAGAATCCTTGCCTCCAAGGAGTAGACTGGTTTAACCCTCTCCAGGATGAAACTGTTTTCTTGGCAGTCCATGGTATATTCAATACTCTTCTCTAGCACCACAGCTCAAAGGCATCAATTCTCCTTCTATCCTCCCTAGTCGTTGTCCAACTCACCGATGCATGGCAAGTGATTGCAAAGACCATAGCCTGTATCAGATGTACCTTAGCCTCCAGAGAGACCCCATTGCCCTTCAGTAGCCTGGAGAGGTCCCTAACAGGAGACTTTCCCATACTAATATGTTTTTCTATTTCTTGGCTGCTGGTGCCAAGAGTGTTGATGGTGGAGCCAAGCAAACTAAAGTTGTTAACTATCTCAATCTTTTCACCATCCATCCTGATGCTACCACTACGTGCAGTGGTGAGAATCTTTGTCTTCTTGACGCTGAGCCTCAGTCCATACTGAAGGCTGCAGTCCTTGGCCCTCTGCAGCAAGTGCATCAGTTCCTCGGTTTCAGCAAGCAGGGTTGTGTCATCTGCATAACGGAGATTCATAATAGATCTTCCACCAATCCTGATGCCACAATTCTCCTCATAGAGCCCAGCCTCTCGGATAATCTGCTCTGCATACATGTTGAAAAGGTATGGAGATAGGACACATCCTTGGCGTACACCTTTCCCAATTTTGAACCATGCAGTGTTTCCCTGCTCTGTTCTGACAACTGCCTCTTGGTCCAAGTATAGGTTTCTCATTAGCACGACCAAATGTTCTGGGATTCCCATTCTTCTCAGAGTCAGCACAGTTTGTTATGATCCACACAATCAAACATCTTTGCATACTCAATGAAACACAGATATATATATTCTTCTGATATTCCCCGCTTTCAGCTAAGATCCATCTAATACCAGCCACAATATCCCTAGTACCACGACCCCTTATAAACCCAGCCTGGACTTCTGGTAGTTCTCTGCTGATGTGCTGTTCCAGTCGTTTTTGGATAATCTTCAGCAGACTCTTGCTTGCATGTGAAATCAATAAGATTGTTCTGTAGTTTCCACACTCTGTTGGGTCACCTTTCTTTGGAATGGGAACAAATATAAATCCCTTCCTGTCAGTTTGCCAAGTGGTTGCTCTCCAGATTTCTTGGCACAACTTGGTGAGCATGTCCAGGGCAGCATCTGTTAGCTGAAATATGTCAATTGGTATACCATCTATTCCTGGAGCCTTGTTTTTTGCTATTTCCTTCAAAGCAGCTTGAACTTCTTCCTTCATCAGCATAGGCTCTTGCTCATACGTTGTTTCATTAAATTCTGTGTCTGCCAATTCCTTCCGATACAGAGACTCAGTATATTCTTTCAATCTTCTTTTACTACTTCCTGGATCGTTTAATATTCTGCCTAAAGCCTTCTTGGTGATTACAACTCGAGGTTTGAATTTGTTTTTCAGTTCCTTGAGCTTAAGAAATGCTGACCAAGTTCAGCCCTTTTGATTTTCTGACTCCAGCTCCTAGCACATTGCATTGCAATATTTTGCTTTGTCATCCCGTACTGCCCTTTGGAATCTTCTGTTTAGCCCTTTAGTATCTTGAATTCTTCCTTGTGCTTTGGCTTCTCTGCACTCCAGTGCAATCTTCAGAGTCTCTTCAGACAACCATTTTGGTCTTTTTTTTTTTCTCTTCTGTCTTTGTAATGATGGTTTGCACTCTTCCTGGTTGATAACATTTGACATCCTCCCACAACTCATTAGGTCTTCGCTCATTAATGTTCATGGCCTCAAACCTGTTCCTGAGATGTTTCTGAAATTCAGGTGGGATGAACTCAAAGTCATATTTTGGGGCCCATGGATTTGGTTTCATTTTCCTCAGCTTCAGCTTGAACTTGCATATGAGTAGTTGGTGGTCTGTTTCACAATCAGCTCCTGAACTACTTTTCACAGAGGATATTGAGCTTTTGAAGTGATTCTTTCCACAGATATAATTGATCTCATTCCTATGCATACCATCAGGAGAAATCCATATGTATAACCTGCGTTTATGTCTCTTAAAAAATGAATTTGCCATGAATAGGTCATTGATTGTGCAAAATTCAATAGACTATGTTGTTGTTGTTGTTGTTGTTGTTATGTGCCGTCGAGTCGTTTCCGACACATAGCGACCCTATGCA
>NW_006400814.1:13486-14118 GCF_000299155.1 Elephantulus edwardii | reverse complement strand
AAGGTAATAAAACAACTTTCAACGAAAGAAACCCTGCAGTAGATGATTTTACAAGTGAATTTTATCAAATATTCAGAGAACTGTCACCAATTCTAAATAAACTATTTCAGAAAATAGAAAAAGATGGAATTCTCTGAGACTCATTCTGTTGTTTGTTGTTGTTGTTGTTATGTGCTGTCGAGTCACTTGTGACTCATAGGGACCCTATGTACAACAGCCCTAAACTCTGCTCTGTTCCGTGCCAATCCCACTGTCTCTGACACACCATCCCGATTATCCCAGTCACTGAATCAATCCACCTCATAGAGGGCCTTCCCCTCCTGCGCTGTCCCTCCACCGTACCAAGCATGATGTCCCTCTCCAAGGACCTGTTCCTCCTTACAACATGTCCAAAGTATGTTAGATAGAGCCCCAGAATCCTTGCCTCCAAGGAACAGCCTGGTTTAACCCTCTCCAGGATGAATCAGTTTGTTTTCTTGGCAGTCCATGGTACCCTCAATACTCTTCTCCAGCACCACAGATCAAAGGCATGAATTCTCCTTCTATCCTCCTTAGTCATTATCTAGCTCTCTGATGCATAACAAGTGATAGCAAAGACCATGGCCTGTATCAGATGCACCTTAGTCTCCAGA
>NW_006400814.1:0-7991 GCF_000299155.1 Elephantulus edwardii | reverse complement strand
AATTTAAAAAAGAGAGCTGCAAATCAAAACAACTATGAGATATTATCTCACATCCGTAACAATAGCAAAATTCGACAGAGTAGTAAACAACAAATGGTGGCGAGGTTTTGGAGAAATTGGAACCCTTATTCACTGTTGTTGGGAGTGTAAAATGGTGCAATCACTCTGAAAGGCAGTATGGCGCTTTCTCAAAAAGTTGGAAACAGAAATACCATTTGAATTCCACTACTGGGAATATACCCTAAAGAATTCAGAACTACTATCCAAACTGATATATGCACAGCTACGTTTATCGCTGCTTTATTCATATTAGCAAAGCGATGGAAACAACCCAAGTGTCCAGCAACAAATAAATGAGTAGAGAAACTCTGGTATATTCACACAATGGAATACTATGCCGCATTGAAAACATTATACATGAAATATTATACAAAATGGATGAAATATCTCAGTCACAAAAGGACTAATACCGATGTCACTATTACAAATAGGACTGTCATGGAAAATTAGGGGTAAACTAAAAAAAGAGGGGATGAATAATGTACACTGCATTGGAACAAACGATTGAAAGAACTTTTTAAAAGAAATACATGATTATTATTTGCATGGCAGCAGTCCAGAATAAGAGCTATGTATAGTAAAGTGTACTGGAGCAGGGGGAGGGATAATTGTATAACAATGAAAGAATTTTTTTTTTCAAAGAGAAAAGTGAACCGAGGAGGGGTGGGTAGGGAGGAGAATGTGCAACAATGAATGAATGGGGGGAGGGGGGAAGAAATCAAAAGACATGTTGTATTAAGCAAATAACCTATTAAGCATCTCTTTAAAATGCTAAAGAGCAAGGATGTCAGTATTAAGATTGAGGTGAGCCTGATCACTCCTTTTTTAACAAGGTTTCTGCTAATGGAAGCACTGGGGGGGAACCCAGTCTCTTAAATAGATTTTTCAATAAGGTAAATAACTAAATTGTTTTCAGTGTATAGCAGGCAACCTAGCATGAAATACTGATCCAGGCCCTGAGTTCTATGTGAAAGTACGTTAGCAACTGGATTGGTTTACTTTACTTTGTGTTCTTAAAGTTTAGGAGAACAAATGTGAACCTTTTTTTGCCTCTTCCAGAAGTCAGTAGAGGAGGAGTGTTCTAGCTAAGGAACAGACATTTCTTTCTTTTAAAATATTTTATACTTCTGAAAATAGAGAAATGGAGAAGGAATTGTTTTGAATAAGGATTTAAAATATAGCAGAAAATACTATACATGGTTAGAGAAAAACTATGTGACTGAATAATTCTGTGAAAAGACTTTCTGCAGTTGTGAGTTATTTAGAAATGAACAAAACTGATAATGAGGCTAATTCATCTAGTGACTCCTATATATTTTGTACTCACAGGGAACTAATTGACTAAATAACATGAATGCTAATATTCTGTCCTTTCATAGACAATCTGTCCTTTAATTAAACACCTTAGTGCTACCAACATTTATTATTTACATATGTGTCACTTTTGAAATGTAGTGTGTAAATGTATGTAGCACATTGTTTACTAACAAGATTTTTCACATTGTCTCATGTAGTCTAAATTTGTGAACACTGTTTCTCCTTTGTAAATTTTACTGTTTAACTTTGTGATAGGTGACATGAATTTTATGTTAAAATTGAATGTTTTCCTGAAACATTTTTGTAATTATATAATTGAGAATTTGGAACTAAATCTTTTAAATGTCAAAAGCTCACATTTTAAAAGAAAAGGGGAAAAAAGATTAAGGTGAGCCTAACCCAAGCTGCGTTATTTTTCAATTGCTTTATATGCATGTGAAAGATGAACAGTAAGTGAGTTAAGATACAAAAACTGATGGCTTTGAATTGTGGTGTTGGCAAAAATATTGAGTATTTCATAGATATTCAAAAGAACAAACCAATGTGTATTGGACTAAGTGCAGCTGGGGTGCTTCTTAGAGGCAAGGATTCTGAGACTTCATCTCACATACTTTTGGGCAGCAAGAGGGATCAATCCTGGGAAAGGACATTGTGCTTGGAAAGTGGAGAATCAGCAAAGAAGCAACCCCTCAAGGAGATCGATCGACACAGAGTCTACAACAGTGGGTTCTGAGCACAGCAGAGAGTGTGAGGACGGGCAAGGTTTTGATCTGCTCTATCTAAGGTTGAGTTGCTCTATAAATCAGAGTCAACTCATTGGCACCTAAGAATAACAGGGATGACAGGAGAGGGTGGAGGAGGAAAGAATCAGTGAGTAATAGCAGATACATTAAGATGAGTGAAGGGCAAGGCATTCTAAGAGGGGGATCAGCACAAGAGCAGTAGAAGAAAGAAACACCTGGAGAAGTGCCAAAGAAACAGAGACATCAAAGGTAGACATTATTGCATGCCTAATCCTGCACAGTCTGTAATAAATAAAAAGCATTAATCTATAAGAGGCAAGACAAACAGATATGAACAGGCGATGGGTAGTGCACTCATGAACCTAGAGATTTTCCAGATGATCTCACCCAACTCATTGCTGTCACTTCAAAACTGACTCACAGCTGGCCCTCCATGGGGTTTTCAGAGACTGTAAGTCACACGAGAAGAGACTGCCCATCTTTCTGCTGTAGAGTAACTGGTGGATTTCAACCTCCTGCCTTGGGCTGACAACTCAAAGAAGAACAAAAGCAAACCCTATGTAACACAGTCCTACTTTGACACAAATGGGGTCATCACAAGTCATGGTCAACCTGGTAGACACTGATATGACTTTGATAGGCACTTACTAGACGGCAGGTATGCTGCTAGAAGCTTACATTATTTCTTTTAACAGTCTTATGACAACAATATGTGATTGACATTGTCTTTCTTGTTTTCTAGACTTGCACATTCACGTTCAGAGAGGTTGCCTGGTTTGCCCAAGACCAAACAGCTCCCTAATGACAACGTTAGTCTGCAAAAAAGAAAGAAAAGTGGGGAAACCTGGCTAACTTAAAAGTCACTGCACTATATTATGCAGTATCTTCTGGATCCATTAACACAATGACTAACCCAGGAATCAAAGACTAAGTTTCTGGAATTCTCATCCACCTACAAGAGAGTACTTGAGAAAGTAGATGCCTGTGACACTGAAAAAGCCAAAGGTATTGTAATAAAAGTGCTCAAAACCACTATTAATACGCCCAAGCTTTATAGATTCAAGCTAGAGGAGAACTTAAAATGTTTCTATTTGGCATTACCTGAAATCCATCTAAAGAAGAATGATGAAATCAAATGGCACATACGCATATGCATTGACTGGGAAGTTGTGCAAAATGAAGACAGCCACGTGCATTGACCTGGGATAATCTCAAAAATATGGTATTCTACAATGGAAACCAATGGAACTATAATTCAGTGATAGTGAATTTTTAAAAAGCAAATTTAATAAGACTAGCAATACTATTTCATTCAAATGTAAAAACAGACAAAATGATGCTGTACATTGTTCATGGACAGGTATAGTTACAGTACACAATATACGTGGAAATGATAAACTCAATTTTTGTTCTAGTGATGATTTCTAGAGATGAGGGGAGTGGAATGAAATTAAGGAGGGGTTAAGAAGAGACTTCAAAAGTATCTTAACATTATAAAGAAGCAAAAATGGTAAAGTAATAAGATCTATTAGGTAATTGGTAGGTAAATACATGATATATGTCAATCTGATTTTCTCTTGTAATATTTGATTACATTTTTAAAGCCATTTAGTCCATATCTCTTCACTTATGACTACATAAACAGAGGTCGAGAAAAGCAAAATGGCTAGTTCAAGTTCATATTTAAAACTACTTGCAATTGCATCCATTCCAACTCATAGTGAGCCCTTAAGTTTTGTAGTAGAAATGTCTGCCATAGAGTTTTCAACAGCTAGTTTTTCCTGACTAGATTGCAGGCATCTCTTCCTGGGTGGACTTGAACCTCCAGCCTTCCAGGACGCAGGCTACACCGTTCAGGGACTCCTAAGGCCACACGGCTAATAATAACACAAGCATTAAAACACAGGTCTCCAGTGTCTATGTTGTTTCTGCTCTGCCTTTCCATATCCCGTTGACTCCCTTGAGCTCTTGCTCAAAGGACAATTCAGCCATTGTGCAGCGGTGGTGTACCAAACGGATTGGCCTACCTCTTTTCCATGAGTCATGTTTCTTGACTCCCAATTCTCAATCCCCAGACATTTTAACACTTGGAAGACCTGAAACTAGAAGGTCACAGGACAAAAAGCCACTAGCCAAATAGGTAGGACAATTGTTAACAGCAAGTCTAAAAGCTTTGGTTAACAGCTTCCCCAGATATTACAAACATCATTAAAAGGTTCAAATTAGATAACAGAAGATACAGGAGGGAAAAGGACAAACAGCTCCTAAGTTTAGATTGCAAAATGGCAATAACAACCAAAGAAAAACATTTAAGAACATGTAGAAAGGTAAAACCATACAAGGCGGGGCTGTTCAGTGCAAATGGAAATCAGTTAACAGAAAGAATTTTCTTTTCTTTTAAAGGGCTTTTGAGCATCAGCCTGCACAGAATCATTGAGTTAATTTTTTTTTTTGCAAAAACATCTTTCTCTGCTATTTACTCCCCTAAATTCTGTTTAATTGATGTGGAGTTTGATCCAGATATTAGTGTTTTCTATGAAGTTTCTCAAATGATACTCATTTGCAATAAAGGGTAAGAACTACCATTTTATAGGATTAAATAGAAAAATGCATTAATTGGGGGAGGTAAATTTGAGGAGCACTTTACTCCTCAATGGTGTCGTGTGTTGGGGGGTTGTCCATCTGTTTTACTTAGCTTGGTTCTCTCCATCTCTCATCACCCCAACTACCCTTCTTTCCCTAGTATCAGCACCCTAAAACTCTTCTTCTTACTCTTTTGACAAATCTATATAACACATTAGAAAGCTGGACAATGACTAACGACGATAGAAGATGAATTGATGCCTTTGAGCTGTGGTGCTGGAGAAGAGTATTGAATATGCCATGGACTGCTGGGAGAACAAACAGGTCCATCTGGGAGAGCATGAGACAGGACTTCTTCTTGGAGGCAAGAATTCGGATGCCCTGTCTGACATACTTCGGGCATGCTGTAAGGAGGGACCAATCCTTGGAGATGGACATCACACTTGGAAGGATGAAGGGACAACGCAGGAAAAGAAGACCCTGGATGAGATGGGTTGACTCTGTGGCTGGAGTAATAAGGTAGGTGTGTCAGAGACAAGGAGGTTGGCTCAAGATAGAGCAGAGTTCAAAGCTGTTGACCATAGGGTCTCTGTGAGTCCCAAATGACTTGATGGCATGTAACAATAGACTACATATAATGTTAACATGCTAAGCTACCTTAAGCGGTATCAGTATTAGCTACTAATTCGGTTTAAGAACTGTGACTGTAAAATGTATAAAATAGATTAACAATCCTTATGCCTTTGACCCATAGGTTTATACTCCCAGTTCTCAATCCTGGTAAGATGATGAAATGGCATCAGATATGGGATGAACAGTGCATCTAAATTCCAAATTCAATCTCCACAATAGTCTACATGTTTCCTATTGCCAAAGGGGCCCTTTTAAGTAGTGAGAAAAGATCTTCACCCTGAAACCTACAGCGTCCCTTTTCAGCAGGAAGTAGCTAAGAGAATACACCGTCCCACTTCCTTATGAATCAGGGTGAAATCTTTCTCAGGGAGGAGTGATAGGGAATGGCAAAGGACACACTGACAAAGGAGATTAATCAGAGCTGGTTTTCACAAGCACGGTGGCAATGGAACAATTAAAACAGACTTTCAAGGGGGGGAAAAAAGAGAGGAACGAACTGAGGGGAGAGGGGTAGAGAAAATAGTACAACAATGAATGAATGGAAATCAAAAATCTCTTTAAATGTTCATTAAAATTAATAAAATAAAATTTAAAAAAATTTTTAAAAGAAGATATGGGATGAGATGAGTTGAGAAAATGAGATAAGAGGACTTCTTTGTTTCCAGCTTTTTCATTGCAACCACCAGTAATTATCAGGACATCTTGACAGCCTGTTTGGTCAATTCCAGACTGCAGAGGTTGATAAAAATTGTCTCAACTTGGACATTAGTGATTGGTGAGTAAATCTGAAATTTGATTTTATTAACATGTCTTCTTTGAGGGTAGCTATTACTTATCCTATTGCTGGCAGCGTTATATTGTTCAGGGTAGAACCTGAAAAGCTCTTTCTGACAATGAAGGCATGGCATTCCTCCTCAGTTTACCCATAACTCCTGGCATAGTAGACCAAATAATCATACACTCATCTATTAAAAATGGCCAACACTAGTCTAGCTCACTTATGCCTAAGATTTTTATCTCTGTATTGAATTTTATTTATTCTTTACAATTTCTAATTTTTCTAGGTTTGTACAGCTTACATTCTAGCTTCTGATTATTAAAAGGTGTGTGTGTTCACCTCATTTTGAGTCGTGCTTCATCTGCAAATGAAAGTCTTATTTCATCCTTTTCATTAAAGTTGACTCCGCTTTGAAGACACTTTTCAAGTCAATTTGAGTGTCTTCCAACATAAGGGGCTCATCTCCTGGCACTCTATCAACATCCCATTTCTATTCATGAGGTTTCCTCTGCCAAATTTTAGAAGTAGATCACTAGATCCATTTACTTAGACTGTCTTGGTCTCTAGACTCTGATGAAACCTGTCTGCCATGAGTTGCCCCACTGGTATTTGAATGCGTGGTGGTGTATCTTCTTCCAGCATCATGGCAGCAGGCAAACCACTACAGTATGGCAAACTGCCAGGCAAGTGCAGAAATAATAAATCAATGCCATTAATACTATATGCAAGTAACAGTTTGCAGAAGATAATTAAAAACAGTTGCAGCTGTACATCAAGAGGGAACTGCCAGAAACACAAGCTGGATTAAAAAGAAGACCTGGATCTTGGAATACTACTGATGTCAGATGGGTCTTGAAAGCGGGGAATAACAGAATGATGTTTACCTGTGTTTTATTGCATATGCAAAGCTATTTGACTGTGTAGAGCATAATAAATTGTGGGTAAAATTACAAAGAATGGAAATTTCAGAACACTTGATTATACTCATGCAGAACCTGTAAATAAACCCAGAAGCAGTGGTTCAAACAGAATGAGAAGATATTGTGTGGTTTAAAATCAGGAAAGGTGTGCATCATGATTGTAGCCTTTTACTATACTTATTTATGTTCTTAAGTGCTGTCAAGTTGAGTACAACTCAGAGAGACCCTATGAACAAAAGATCTGAACCCTATCCTATCCTGAGCCACCTCACACTTCTTGACACACAAGAGTTCATTGCAGCCATCACCGTGTCAATTCACTTAGTTAACAGTCTTCCTTTCCTTTGCCTATCCCCCATTATTCCCAAAACTGTATCCTTCTAAAAGAAATACCCCCTCCTAGCAACATGCCCAAAGTATAAGATGAAGATTCATCATGCTTGCCTCTAAAGAGCACTCTGGCTGCACTCTCGCCAAGACATATCTGTTCATTCTCTTGGCCATTGATAGGATGTTCAGTGCTCTTCTCCAACACCACAAATCAAAGGCATCAATACTTTTACTGTCATCTTTATTCATTTACTAGCTCTGAGGTGCATAGCAAGTAAACAGAAAAGACCATTGCCTGTATCATACTCACCTTAGTCCTCAAACTGACATCATTATTCCTCAACAATATGGAGAAATCCCTAACTGAAGATTTTCCTAGTGTCTCATTATTTTCTGACTGCTGATGTCAAGAGTGTTAATTATGGATCCAAGCAAGATGATGCTGTTAACAGTTTCAGTCTCCTCTCCATCCATCATGATGCTGCCTATTGGTCCCGTGGTAAGAATCTTTACTTTCCTGACATTGAGATGCAGTCCATACCAAAGGCTGCATTTCTTGATCTTCTACAAGTTTTTCACAGCTGATATTGAGCTTCTCCGGTGGTTCTTTCCACAGATGTAATCAAT
>NW_006400813.1:2327-13824 GCF_000299155.1 Elephantulus edwardii | reverse complement strand
AGAAGGACATCTCTGAGTTTCTCCTGCAGTGCTGGTCTTGTTTTTACAAACTCTCTTAGGTTTTGCTTTTCTGGGAATATCTTGATTTGTCCTTCTTGATATCCTCCCAGAGTTCATTTGGTCTGTGCTCATTCGTGCTCAAGGCCTTCAAGTCGGACAGACTTAAGGTTAAATCTTGGTTCCCGTGGACTTGATTTAATTTTTCTCAACTTCATCTTGAAGTTGCATATGAGTAGTTGTTGGTCTGTCTCACAATCAGCACCCGGCCTACTTTTCACTGCTGATACTGAACTCCAGAAAGTCTTTCCACAAATGTAATCGATTTGATTCCCATGCATACCATCAGGTGAAATCTATGTGTATAGCCTGTGTTTATGTTTCTTATAAAAGGTATTTGAACTGAATAAATCATTGAATGTGCAGAACTCTATCATTCTATCTCCAGCCTCATTTCTCTCACTGAGCCCGTGTTTTCTAGCTACTGATCCTTCTTCCCTGTTCCCAACTTTTGCGTTCCAGTCGTCCATTATTATCAATGCATCTTGATTGCATGTTAGATCAATTTCTGACTGCAAAAGTTGGTAGAAATCTTCCATTTCCTCCTCTTTGGCTCTAGTTGTTGGTGCAAATATTTGAATGATAGTGGTGTTCACCGGACTTCCTTGTATGCGTATGGATATTATCCTGTCACTCACCAAATTGTATTTCAGGATGCACCTAGAAATGACTTTTTAAATTATAAAACCCACCTCATTTCTTCTCACCTTTTCATCCTCGGCATAGTAAATCTTATGATCATCTGATCCAAAATGTCCCATGCCAAGCCATTTCATTTCGCCAATACCCAGTATGTCAATATTTATGCATTCCATTTCTTTCCTAACAATCTAATTTTCCTACATTCATACTTCTCACGTTCCACGTTCCAATCACTAGTATCTGCTTACAGCTATCCCTTCTTCTCTGTGTTTCCATTTCTAAGATCTCAGTCTCAATTACCATGTCTGCTAGTCCAAGTGATAATCTAAGAGTGCATATATTGTACATAGGGTTTTTGAAGGCCTGTAATTTTGGAAGTGGATGGCCAATCCTTCTTCCTAGTCTGTCTCAATTTTTTAATATATATAATAGTATCTGATAGACAAGCATTCCACAGAAAACAGCAGATGAAAGACATTTGCCCAGTTATAAAAATGTTCTCATTGAAAAGAAAGATGACCCAACAGAGTGTGGAAATTATCAGACAATATCATTAATATCACATCTAGGCAAGATTCTGCTGAAAATTATCCCGAAATGTTTGAAACAATCTATCAACAGAGAACTGCCAGATGTGCAGGCTGGATTTAGAAGAGGTTGTGGTACTAGGGATATTATAGCTAACGTTAGATGGATTGTGGCAAAAAGCAAAGAATACTAGAAGAATGTCTATCTGTGCTTCATTGACTAAGCAAAGGCTATTGACTGTGTGGATCACAATAAGCTATGGCTGAGTCTGAGAAGAATAGGAATTCCAGAACATTTGATTGTGCTTATGTGAAACCTATACTTGGACCAAGAGGCAGTTGTCAGAACAGAGCAAGGAGACACTACATGCTTCAAAATCAAGAAGGGGTCTGTCAAGGATGTATTTTGTCCCCATACTTTTTCAATCTGTGTACAGAACAGATCATCCAAAACGCTGGGCTGTACGAGGAGGAATGTGGCATCAGGATTGGTGGAAGAATCATCTAAAACCTCTGTTATGAGAATGACACAACCCTGCTTGATGAAAATGAGGTAGACCTGAAGCGCTTGCTGCAGAAGGTCAGGGACTGCAGCCTCCAATATGGATCGAAGCTCAACATCAAGAAAATAAAGATTCTCACTACTGGGCCAATTGGAAGCATCAGTATGGATGGTGAAGAGATTGAGATAGTTAACAGTTTTCATTTACTTGGTTCCACAGTCAATACTCTTGGTAATAGCTGCCTGGAAATCAAGAGACAAATTCCACTGGGAAAATGGGAAAATCAGCTGTGAGGGACCTCTCGAGAGTACTGAAGAGCAACGACATAAGGCTGGAGACTAAGGTGCTCCTGATCCAGGCTATAGTCTTTGCAATTACATGCTATGCATCAGAGAATTGGACAGTGAATTGGGATGATAGAAAGATAGTTGATGCCTTTGAGCTGTGATGCTAGGAGAACAATCATGTTTGTCCTGGAGAGGGTGAAGCCAGAATATTCCCTGGAGTCAAGGATTCTGCAGCTTCGTCTGACATACTTTGAGCATGTTGTAAGGTGGGACTGGTCCTTGGAGAGGGACATCATGTTTGGGAGAGTGGAGGGACGGTGCAGGAGAGGAAGACCTTCGATGAGATGGATCGATTCTGTGAGTGGCGTGGTGGGAATGAGTGTGTTTGAGATGGTGATGTTGGCACAGGATAGATAGAACAGCGTTTATTATGGCTCTTGGACATAGGGTCGCTATAAGTTGCAAGCAACTCAATGGCACATAACAACAAGAACACTAAAGAATAGGAAAACTTTGAATAAGAAAGTTGTGTATTTATTAGGGTACAGTAAGAAAATATAAGATAGCTTTTTTCCATTAAAAATGTTTCCTGTAAATATTTTTGCCTCAGTTGTCTTTAGAAACCCTTTGAGTTTTAAAAAATTTCTCCTTTTCTCAAAGTCTCCTGTTACGTTAATGCACTAAATTTCTATCAACACTTTTTACCTACAGTTAAAACAATTTTTCCACATACAGTATGCTTAATGCTATGCCAAAATGACTCCCAAGAAAAAAATTTTTCTTTTACTTTTTCAAAGAGAGGAGCAAACTGCGGGGGTAGGAGCAGTGGGGAGGGCTGGACAAGGAGAAAAGTGCAACAATGAATGAATGGAAATCCAAAATCTCTGTAAATGTTCATTAAAAGTATTAAAATAAAATTAAAAAAAGAAAAGAATTCTTATTCTAGTTTGCAAATACATCTGTGTTGAAAGAGTAAAAAAGTACATAAGTCAAAAAAGACAGAAGAAAATTCATGTGTTAGGCTATTTGGCTATGATGTAATGGAGAGGTAAGTGTAAAACAATATGAAAAAGACTGACAGACATCTATCATTTTCTTTAATATATCTATATAGTACAAGTATATATCTACTCTGGTGTCCTGGTAGGTAAGGAGCTGTGCTGCTGATTCCAAGGAAAGTGGTCTGAATCCAGCAGCTGCTCCATGGAAAACAGATGGGCAATCTATTCCCATGTGATTTATAATCTCTAAAACCCCACTGTAAGTCGATTCTGACTAGCCAGCAATGAACAATGAATATATAAACATATCTATACATTATAAATATGTTTATAATTATATATGTCTGTATTTATGTGTGTATATATATTTGATTGCTTTCTTTCAAATAGTTCAAATACTGCAAACAGTGGATGGTGTTGGCACAAAGTAAGTACTAAGTAAACATTTACTAACTAAATGTAATTCATGAAGAAAGTCTCTGTACCTACTCTAATACCCTAAAAATTATCACAGGCCAGCCTCAGAACCTTGACAAACACAGCACAAATTAAGAAAAAATTTTCAGTTTGGAATTAAATGGTTAATATCCTTATTTCATAAAATGGTAACGGTTTGGTAGTGAAATTTGGATCACACAGTATAATACTAGCTTTTGTTTTATATCTATGGATATAACTAAAGGTTTTTGAGATCTAGTGTAATTACCTAATTAGAATTCAGTACAGATATGTGGAAACTACCCGTTGGGACTCATTAAGCCAGACTTCCACATCAGACTTGGGAATGTAGCAAGTGAAGAAAATACATTTTAGAGCCAGGGTGTGTGGTTGCAGCTGAGAGTCAGCTGGTTCCTACAGCTCCTTGGTGAGGGCCAGATGGCAGGCAGGTATCCTGGGAGGATTAGGTGGTGCAGCTCTGCCACCATGCAGAGAGAGATCTTCTTACATTGTGCAGGGACATGACCCCTGTGGCAGCATGCTTCCAAGTGTTGATGTGCAGGGTCAAACATGCTTAATCCTTTGAGCTGGCTGGCCCCAGCTTAACTGAAGGAAAAGGCTGAATCACAACAACTAATTTTGAGAAAGAAATTTTAGCTCCAGTGGAAACACAACTCTCTAAGGTTGCTGCAGTGGCAGCAGCAGCAGCAGTAATTCTGGGGCTGGGAAGCAAGGCATCTTGTCTCCAGGGCTTTCAGTTCTAAATCTTTCTACAAGCTTGAAAGTCTCACAGGATCTTACTTGGGGAAAAAAAAGAAAAAGAAAGCAAAGCTAGAAGTCTCTCAAATTTCTTCTTGCTGGCCTGTGATTTATTCTAGCGAGAAAATGAAATATTGTTTCTCCAATTTTTTTTCTTTTATAAATGAAAATGTGTGTCTTTCTTGTATTTTTTACTTGTAATGCTTGCCCTGCCACAAAATTTTTACCCAAATAGCAAAACAAAGCAGGTATTTTACACCTTGATGCAAAATATCACGTCTTACTAATGTCCCAATATGACACTCTTATAAAAGAGCAGTTCTAGGATGTTGAGTTACTCTTCACAACTATAAAATAACTGACATGTCAAGATGACTTTATATAAATGACTAGATTTGAAAAATCTAGAAGTCTGTTATTTTTATTTTTCTAAACTCTCCATTATGTTGCTTTAAGAAGGTGCCCTCATCTACTTTCTTGATTTTGGCTATGTGATCAGCTGCTTTTATTGGTTTTTGGCAAGTTGCTGAGTGCATATGTTGTGGTTTTTACGTGTGTGATTTTGAGGTTTCTGCCGATATCCAGGAAAGTGCCACAAAAACCTGTTACTTGTCTCCAAGCAAGTGTATGCATGTGGATTTCATGGCAGATCCACTAGCACAGAGCTCAAATTTCTTAACGACAAGAACTATTTGTGGAGAAACAAATGTAAGCTCTATATTGTAGGACTAAGTTGTTCCCTTTCAGGGAGTAACTTTTGGCCTTTTTGTGCAACGGACAGTGTTTTAAGCATCTCATGTTTAATAGGAGTGACGGAGTAAGTGACCTTTCTGTTGCTGCTGATGATGATAGTGGTTGTTATTGCTGTTAGCTGCCATCAGATCTTTCCTGACTCATGGCAGCCCTGTGTGGAATGGAATGAAACTCTGTCTGGTTCTGTGTCATCCCAGTTATACACTGCATATTCGGCAATGTTCCATTGCAACCCATAGGACTTTATCTGATTTTCACAAGTAGTTCACCTAGTTCTTCTTGCTTATCTTACTTTGGAAGCTCTATTTAAACCTGTTAAAAACCATGACAGTACCCTAACCTTCAGTGGTAGATGGTGAATCTGCGTGAGATGAACTGGGCAGTAATTGAACCTGAGAATCTTGCTTGTTGTTGTTATGTGCTGTCGAGTTGCCTGTGACTCATAGTGACACTATGTGCAATAGGTCTGAAGCTTGTCCTGTCCTGAGCCAGTCTCACTGACTCTCATACATCTACCTTCATGGGCTTAGTCACTGAATCATTCCATCTCATTTAGGGTCTTCCTCTCCTGTGTGGTACCTCCACCCTTCTAAGCATGATCCTTCAAGGATCAGTCCCTCCTGACCACATGCCCAAAATACGTTAACACAGATCTTCAAAGTCCTAGTCTTCAAGGAAAAACTTGGTATCATGCTCTCCAAGACAGACCTTTTCTTGTTTATTGCTGCTCAATGATGTGTTTAAGATTCTTCTCCAAATCACAACTCAAAGGCATCAATTCTTTTTCTATAATCCTTAACTATTATCCAACTCTCTGATGCATAGCAAGCAATTGTGAAGACTATGAATTGGATCAGGCACACCTTAGTCTCTAGACTGACATCATTGCTTTTCAGTACTCTGGAAAGGTTCCTAACAGCAGATTAACCTAAAGCAATTCATCTTTTGATTTCCTGAGTGCTAGTGCCAAGTGTCTGTGGAGCTGAACAAACTGTAACTAACTGTTAACAACCTCAATCTCTTCTCCATCTATCATGGTGCTTCCAGTTGGCCCAGTGGTAAGAATCTTTTGTTTTCTTGATGTTGAGCTTTAATCCATATTGACGACTACAGTCCTTGACCTTCTCCAGGAGGCACTTCAGGTCCTCCTCAGCTTCAGTTAACAAAGTTGTATCATATGCATAATGGAGGTTATTGATGAATCTTCCTCCAATACTGATTCCACAATCCTCCTCATAAAGCTCAGCCTCTCAAATGATCTGGTCTGCTTCTAGATTGAAAAAGCATGGAGAGAGAATGCATCCCTGATGCATTCCTTTCCTGATTTTGAACTATGCAGTGTTTCCTTGTTCTATTCTGAGGACTGCTTATTGGTCCAAGTATAAGTTCTGGAACTCCCATTCTCCTCAAGGTTAACCATTATTTGTTGTGATCCCCACAGCAAATACCTTTGTATTGTCAATGAAACACAGAAAGATATCCCTTTGGTACTATTTGCTTTCTACCAAGATCTATCTGACATTGGTGATAATATCTCGAGTGCCATGGCCTCTTCTATATCCAGCTTGTATTTCAGGTAGATTTCTGTCAATGTACTGTTTCGGTCATTTCTGGATAATCTTCAGTACAATTTTGGTTGTGTGTGATATTAGTAATATTGTATGATAATTTCCACACTCTGTCAGGTCACCTTTTTTGGAATGGGAATCAATATGGTTCTCTTCCACTCAGTTGGCCAGGTAATTGTTCTCTAGATTTCTTGGCACAGCCTGATGAACACCAGAGCAGTATCTGTGTGTTGAAATATGTCAATTGATATTCCATCAATTCCTTAGGCTTTATTTTTTGCCACATCCTTCAGAGCAGCCTAAAGTCCCTCTTTAATTACCATTGCCTCTTGATCATATTTTGTTCCTTGAAATTCTTGTGTCAGCAAATTCTTTTTGGTACAGTGACTCTGCATACCCCTTCCATCTTCTTTTAATACTTCCTAGATCATTCAATATTCTACCCATAGCATTCTTAAGTACTGTGACTGGAGACTTGAATGTGTTGTTTAGTTTCTTCACCTTAAGAAATGCTGAGTGAGTGTAGCCTCTTTAATTTTTCAGACTCCAGTTTTTTGCACATTTCGTTATAATACTTTGCTTTGTCTTCCCATGCAGACTTTTGAAATTTATTATTCATATCCTTCACTTTTTTATTTCCTCTCTTTGTTTTGTCTTCTTGGTAGGCTAGTGCAATATTCAGTCTCTTCTGACATCCGTTCTGGTCTTTTCTTCTTCTTCTATTTTTGCAATGACCTTTTGCAGTCTTCATGGATGATACTCTTTTTATCCTCCCACAGCTCATCTGGTCTTCGTTAATTCGAGTTCAAGAGTTTCTTGCATAGAAGAATTCTATCACTGAAGCATCAGAACTTCAAGATGATCCTTACACATAGCATTTATTAAGGAATACTTTCATGAGTCACCATGAAATAGCAAGGAAATGTTATTACCTAGAGAGGTTAAGTAACTTTTTACTACACAGGATGGAGAAATCAGGATTTAACTCTACAATCTGTGTTTGTTCTCAAAAAAGAAAATCTGAGATTCAACATTGTCCTTGATGTTTGAAGAAAAAACCCTTTCTTTAACAGACCTTTTTTAAATTTTTATTTTCTATTGATTTGCATACGAACTCCATGTACATTGTGTTTCACACTATCTTTCTTTCACATTTCATACAATAATTCCCATTCATTGTGTTTTATAAAAATAATTGCCATTAAACTATGCCCACCATTATCCAGTCTTTCCAGATCCCTGTCAGATCTTTCCCATTTCCTTTTCCCTCTCCCTCCACGCACTAAATTGTGTGATCCTATGATTTTCATACCCCCTACGCCCCTGCTATTCCTCCTCCCTCTGTACTCACCCCTGCTCTCCTTGGATTCACATACACATTTTATTAGTTATTATTCTATTTTTTAAAATCATGTTGTTTTGAAAATTTTGTCCTTATGACAGAGTTAGTTCATTCAGCCTAATGCTTTCCAGTCGCTCCTCAGTTATGTAATAATTTTCAGAATCATTGCTTCTGAGCACTACATAGTGATTGTACCACAATTTCTCAATCCATTCGATTGTGGTTAGAAATTTGGGCTGTTTCCATATTCTTGTTATGGTGAATAACACTGCTATAAACATTGGTATACAAATCTACATTTGTGTCTCAGTTGTAATTTCCTTGAGGTATACTCCTAGGAGTGGAATAGCTGGGTCATGGAATTTCTATGTTTAACATTTTGAGGAAATGCCAAACTGCATTCCAGAAAATTTGTACCATTTTACAATCTCACCAAGAGTGTATGAGAGTTACTATTTCTCCACATCCTCTCTAACATTTATTGCTTTATGTATTATTTAATTTTGCCGCTGCTAATGATAGTAACAGTTTTAGTTTGCTTGGCTCCACAGTCAACACTCTTGGTAACAGCAGCCAGGAGATAAGGAGATGAATTGCATTGGGAAAGTCAGCTGTGAGGGACCTCTCAAGAGTACTGAAGTACAACGACGTCAGGCTGGAGACCAAGGTGCACCTGATCCAGGCTATAGTCTTTGCAATTACGTGCTATGCATTGGAGAGTTGGACAGTGGATGGGGATTATAGAAAGAGAATTGATGCCTTTGAGTTGTGGTGCTGAAGAAGAGTGTTGAATATACCATAGGCAGCTAGGAGAACAAACAGGTTTGTCTTGGAGAGGGTGAAGCCAGAATGTTCCCTGGAGTTAAGGATTCTGAAGCTTCATCTGACATACTTTGGGCATGTTGCAAGGAGGGACTGGTCCTTGGAGAGGGACATCATATTTGGGAGAGTGGAGAGACGGCGCAGGAGAGGAAGACCCTCGGTGAGGTGGATCGATTCTGTGAGTGGAGTGGTGGGAATGAATGTGTTTGAGACAGCGAGGTTGGCACAGGATAGAATGGTGTTTAGGGCTCATGTACATAGGGTCGCTATGAGTTACAAATGACCCTACGGCACATAACAACAACAATGCTGTCTTTGAACCATACAGTGTTCCCCTGCTCTGTTTGCACAACAGTCTTCTGGTCCAGGTGTAAGTTTCACATGAGCACAATTAAGTGCTCTGGGAATCTCATTCTTTTCAATGTCTGCCACAACTTGTTATGATCCACACAGTCAATTGTCTTTGCATAGTCAATAAAGCACAAATAGACATTCTATGAAGAAGAATGTCGCATCAGGATTGGAGCTAGAAACATAAATAATCTGTGTTATATAGATGACACAACCTTGCTTGCTGAAAGTGAGAAGGACTTGAAGCACTTGTTGCAGAAGGTCAAGGGATGAAGCCTTCAATATAAATTGCATCTCAATGTCAAGAAAACAAAGATTCTTATCAATAGACCAATAAACATCATGATGGATGGAGAAGAGATTGAAACTTTCAACAATTTAATCTTGCTTGGATCCACAATTAACACACTTAGTATCACTGGAAAAATCCACACTTAGTGACCTCCCCAAATTATTGAAGAGTAATGATGTCAGTAGAAGACTAAGGTTCAGGCCACAGTCTTTTTGATTACTTGCTATGCATCTGAAAGCTGGACAGTGAATAAGGATGACAGAAGAATTGTTGCCTTTGAGCTATGATGCTGGAGAAGAGCACTCAACATCTCATGGACTATCAAAAGAACAAACTATCTTGGAGAGGTTGCAGCCAGAGTGCTCTTTGGAGGCAAGGATGATGAGGATTCCCCTCATATACTTTCGGCATGTTGCTAGGAAGTGCTATTCCTTGGAGAAAGACATGATGTTTGGAAGGGTGGAGGTTCAGCAAAGGAGAAGAAGACCCAGACAAGGTAGTGTGATGCAGTGACTGCCACAATGGGCTCTTGTGTGTCAAGAGGAGTAAGGATGATACAAGATAGAACAGGGTTTACATCTTTTGTTCATAGGGTCACTATGAATTGTACTTAACTCAGTGGCATCTAACAGTAACAACAAATGTTGTCTGGGACCTCTCCAGATTACTGAGAAGCAATGATGTCAGCCTAGAGACTAAGATGCACCTGATCCCGGCCATAGTCTTTGCAGCTACTTACTATACATCAGAGGATTGGATTACAACTAAAGATTATAGAATAAGAATTGGTGCCTGAGTTGTGGTGCTGGAAAAGAGCATTGAATATATCATGGATTGCTAGAAGAACAAACAGGTTCATCCCAGAGAGGGTGAAACCAGGCTGCTCCTTGGAGACAATTATTTTTGAGCTTCTTTTGAACTACTCTGGGCATGTTGCAATGAAGAACCAGTCCTTGGAGAAGGACATCATACTTGGAAGGGTAGAAGGACAACTCAGGAGAGGAAGACTGTGGCTGAGATGGATTGACACAGTGACTGACTTAATGGGGGTAAGTGTGTCAGAGACAATGGATTTGGCTCAAGATAGAACAGGATTCAGAGCTGTTGTACATAGCATCACTATGAGTCACATGTGACTCAACAGCACATAACAACATCAACAAGTGGCGTGAGATGTTACCTCAATGTGGTTTTGATTTGCATCTCTATTATTGCTAGTGGGTTTGAGCATTTCTTCGTATTTCTGTTGACCATCTGAATGTCTTCCTCTGTGAAAATTCTTTCCATGTGTTTTGCCCCTTTTGTAATTGGGTTATTAGTCTTATTAGTCTTTTTCCTGTAGAGGCCTTGTAGGATTCTGTAAACTTGTTATGAGACCCATGTCTTAAATGATATTACCAAATGTGTTTTCCCAGTCAGGAGGTTTTCTTTTCACTCTATTGGAAAAATTTTTTCGTGTGTATGGATTTAATCTTTAGAAGATCCATTCATCAATTTTATTCTCTCCTGTTTGTGTATTTCTGGCTGTGATTGTTAGCCTCTTTATACCATAAAGAGCTTCTAAGCTTGGTCTCAATTTGTTTCTTATGATCTTTATGATTTTGGACTTTATACCTACATCGCTGATCCACCTAGAGTTGATTTTTGTGTGTGGTGTGAGATGTAGAATTCCATTTCAGCTTTCTGCAGGTAGCAGTCCAGTTTTGCCAGGAACATTAATTGAAGATGTCATTTCCCCATTTCATAGGTCTTGCTTCCTTGTCGAATACCAGTTGACTGTGGATAGATGGATTAACTTTTGGGTTCTCAATTCTGTTCCATTGGTCTATGTACCTGTCATTGTACCAGTACCATTATGTTTTGGTTACTACCGCTGTGTAGAAACTTGTGAGATCAGAAGTGCTTTTTTTATTCGGGATTTCTTTCTACTCCAAAAAAACGTTACCATCGCAATTTTTTGTCTCTTTTAAAAGTGAATTTGGTATCTATATTGGGATTGCATTAAGTCTGTCGTTTTGGTAGAATTGTTGTTTTCTATATTAAGTATTTCTATCTGTAAACACATTCGGTTGGGTCGCCTTTCTTTGGGATAGGAACAAATATCGATCTCTTCCAGTCAGTTGGCCAAGTGGTCGTTCTCCAGATTTCTTGGCAC
>NW_006400813.1:0-1277 GCF_000299155.1 Elephantulus edwardii | reverse complement strand
ATTGATTCAGTGACTGGGATAATCGGGATGGGTGTGTCAGAGACAGTGCGATTGGCACAGGACAGAGCAGAGTGTAGGGCTGTTGTACATAGGGTCGCTATGAGTCGCAAGCTACTCAAGGGCACATAACAACAACAATTATATGCCAAGTATTTTATTCAGGGAAAAGGAAATAACTCGTATTAATAATAGAGTGAGAAGAAAGATAGCTAAGCTGTTTATCAGAGAATAATAAAAATTACAGGGAAAAGAATCCCATTATCTCTTGTTTTAAAACTATGTAAATGAATTGAGATAAACTTATTCTCTCCAGAAAATAAACCTCTGAGATCCATACTGCTCAAGAGAAAATTTTGAAAAAATCTGCCAACCAGGCGAAAACCATTTTAAGATAACAGAAAAGAAGATAAATAATAATGACATTGCTATTAGGCGCCATCAACCTCAATTGCTACTGCACTTGAGCCCATTCTTGCATCCACTATACCAACTCATCCTGCTAAGATATTCTGGTTTTTCACTCATTCTGTTTTTCCAAATATGCTGTTTTTTTTCCAGGAATTGGCAATTCCTGATAACCTACCTAAAGCATATGAGAAGTCTCACCATCCTTGCATCCAAGAAGCTTTCTAATTCCAGTTTTTCCAAGACAGATTTGTTTCCAGACAGAACAAAAAAATAACAAATGTTCCATTGCTGTTCCTAAAGTTTTTTACTGACAAGTTAATTTAGATTGAAAGGCCAGTCCTGTACTCTAGCCTGTCTTAGTTTGGAAGCTCAGTAGAAACCTGTTGAACAGCAGTGGACAGGTTGGCATTTGAAATTGTGGTGACAGAGCTTCTAGCATCACAGTATGATAAACTGACAGTGTAGTTGTTATCGTCAAGTTAAGCATGACTCATAGCAACCCTATGAACAAAAGACCTGAAACCTTTCTGTTACTATCGTCATTTCTCAAAGTTCATAGTTTCCGAAGGCATGTTGTTTAGGAAGTGAATTACACCTAGTGATCAAAGAATGTTTCAAGATTTATTCTAAAGTATAATATTATATATAACGGAAGGCATAAATATTGACATATTCGGCATTGGAGAGATGAGATGGACTGGCATGGGGCATTTTGAGTCAGATGACCATATAATATATTACTCTGAAGATGAAAAGACAAGGAAAAATGGGGTTGCCTTCATAGTAAAAAAAGTAATTTCTAGATCCATCTTGAAGTACAACATCGTGAGTGACAGGATTATATCCATACGCTTACAAGGAAATCCAGT
>NW_006400812.1:13860-14436 GCF_000299155.1 Elephantulus edwardii | reverse complement strand
GGCGCATTTCCATGGAAAAGTCTGCTGTTAGGGACCTCTCCAAAGTACTGAAGAGCAATGGTATCTGTCTGGAGACTAAGGTGCATCTGATACAGGCCATGGTCTTTACAATCACTTGTTATGCATCAGAGAGTTGGACAGTGACAAAGGAGGATAGAAGGAGAATTTATGCCTTTTAGCTGTGGTGCTGTAGAAGAGTATTGAGGGTACCACGGGCTGCCAGGAAAACAAACGGATACATCCTAGAAAGGATTAAACCGGGTGACTCCCTGGAGGATTCTGAGACTCCGTCTAACATACTTTGGACATGTTGTAAGGAGGGACCGGTCCTTGGAGAGGGACATCATGCTTGGTAGGTGGAGGTACAGCGCAGGAGGGAAAGAACCTCTATGAGGAGGAATGATTCAGTGACTGGGGTAATCGGGATGGGAGTGTCAGAGACAGTGTGATTGGCACAGGACAGAGCAGAGTTTAGGGCTGCTGTGCATAGCGTCGTTATGAGTCGCAAGCAACTAGATGGCACATAACAACAACAATTACACTGCTGTGATGGTCAAGACAGTGTGGTACTGGTAT
>NW_006400812.1:12457-13630 GCF_000299155.1 Elephantulus edwardii | reverse complement strand
AATAAACAAACTAAATTTAAAAAATAATAAAAAAAGAAGGGGGAAAAAAAATAAAAGCTTGGAAGAACTCTGGAAGTCCTAATCCACAACATAAAGTCTTCTAAACATCCTGAAAAATCTACAACCAAGAGAGGATAAAATAAATGAATGGGACCTTCTAAAAACCAAATCCCTATGCACATCTAAAACCTTCTCCAACAGAATAAAAAGGAAAGCTACAGATTGGAAAAAAATATTTGGTAATGACATGTCTGACAAGGGACTTATATCTAGAATTTATAAAATACTCCAGCACCACAACAAGATAGAGGTAAATAACCCAATTGTGAAATGGGCACAGGTTATGAAAAGACACTTCACCAAAGAAGACACTCAGATGGCCAACAAATACATGAAGAAATATTCAGAATCCCGAGCTCTAAGAGACGTTCAAAGCAAAACAACTATGAGATATCATCTCACCCCAGTAAGAATAGCAAAATCTAATGGAGCAGCAAACAACAAATGCTGGCAAGATTGCAGAGAAACTGAAACCCTTATTCACTGTTGATGGAAGTGTAAAATGGTGCAACCACTATGGAAGGTTGTATGGTTCTTTCTCACAAAGTTGCAAATAGAAATACCATTTGACCCAGCAATTCCACTACTGGAAATATACCCCAAAGAAACCATAACTGCCACCCAGAAAGATATATACACACCCATGTTTATTGTGGCTTTGTTCACAATAGCAAAGAGTTGGAAACAACCGAAATGCCCATCAACAAAGCTCTAGTATATTCACACAATGGAATACTATGCTGCATTGAAAAAATAAAGAACTTGGCGAACGGTGAGCAGCGGTGGTGGCATGGAGAGGCGCAGCGGAGGTTTTGCTCATTTCGGACCCCAGCGGCCAGACGGTGAAATCCTCTCTGCAGCGGATCCTCCACAACCACTGTTTGGCCAGAGAGAAAGAAGAGGATAAACCCAGGGCCACCGTCCTCACCAGCCGCACCAGGCCGCTCCTCGGCTTGCACAGCTGCGGTGGCCATGGAAGCGAGAGTTCCAGGGTCTCTTCCAATTGCTGTAGTAACCAGGGCCCAGGGCTTCGGTGGTGCTCCTAATGCCCCTCACCCACCCTTGAAGATCCCAGGTTGGCGAGGGAATAGTCAGAGGGATCACAATCTTTCA
>NW_006400812.1:6637-12178 GCF_000299155.1 Elephantulus edwardii | reverse complement strand
AGGGTGTAGGGGAGGGTCCCTGGTGAGGTTTATGTTTGTGGCAGTGGCTGGGAAAGGGCTTTCACACCCTGCATGGGGACACGCCTGAGGTGGCACAAGGCACCTTCCTCCTAGGTGGAAGCCCAGAGCTCCGTTGAGGAACCTTCTCCTGGTCCGTCTAAGTCTTGTCCTTCCGGAACATCTCTGGATGATGGTCTCCTTGGCTAAGCCAATGACGACTTCTAGCTTTCAGGGTCTCTGGGTCATGGGGGGAATGTGTGCCTTAAGGTGACCAAGTGTCTACTTGGCACTGCCCAGGTACTAGCCCTTACTGCATGGGGAGCTAGGGCCCTATTCCTCAGAGGAATGATCCCCTAATTGGGTCTTTTGGAGTCGTGGGCAGAGACACAGAACAGAGGTGAGTGTGGAGGGGAGGTGCTAGGATAGGGACCTGGGTACAGGGGAGAGGTAGGGGTGGCCTAGTCGTCCTTGTCCTTGGTTCCATGTTTAAGGATGCGGGTAAACTCCACATAGTTGAAGTTGCCTTTTTTTATCAATGGGTGCCTCTCGGTACATTTCGTCCACCTCCTCATCAGTGAACCGGTCTCCCATGGTGGTAAGCAGCTCCCGGAGGTGATCCTCGTGGATGAAGCCTGAGGCTTCCTCATCAAAGCAGGCGAAGGCATTTCGGATCATATCCTCAGGGTCGGTGCCGTTCAGCTTCTCCCCAAACATGGTGAGGAACATGGTGAAGTTGATGGGCCCCGGGGCCTCACTCATCATGCCCTCCAGGTACTCGTCTGTAAGGTTCTTCCCCAGCGAAGCCAGCATGTCGTGCAGTTCCTCCTTGTCAACGAAGCCATCGCGGTTCTGGTCAATCATGTTGAAGGCCTCCTTAAACTCCTGGATCTGGGACTGGTCAAACATTGCAAAAACATTGGAAGTGGCCCTCTGTGGCCGTTTCTTGGTGGTCTTGGCCGTGGCCCTTTTGCTGGACATCTTGTCTTCTGGTGTATAGGGCTTCGCTGCGAGAAGGACTGGTGCAGAGAAGGCGAGAAGACGAGAATTCTAATATCCAGTCCAGGCTCACAGATACCAAACACATCACCTGGAGGGCTGTGCTCAGCAGCAGCAGCCTCTACGTCAAGCTCCCCTGTGGTGCCCTGCTGGAGGGGAGCAAAAATAGTCTCACAGTTCTCCTTGAGTTTGCCGAGGAGCAGCTCCGCATGGACGACGTCTTCATCTGATGACAGAGCCGCCTTGCTCCGGACCTTCAGTTTTCTGGGCTTTGATATTGTGAGACCAGGGCATCCCCTTATCCCCAAGAGACCTGGCACCTGCTTCATAGTCGACACGCTTGAGAGAGATTGCTCCGGAGAGGACTACTGACCCCAGTCGCCATCACAGGAGGCCTGGTCACTCCAGGTGTCCCTACTTCCTGGGTGTGTCCGCATGTTGTAATTGTGCAAATACATGCTCACTCCAAATTAGCATTATATTTAAGTTTAATATTGTGTTTGTGATACTGAAGTATTTGCTTTAATTCTAAATAAGTTTCTAAAAAAAAAAAAAAGAAAAGAACTCGTGAAATAGTATACAAAATGGGTGACCTTGGAGGACATTATGCTGAACGGAATATCTCAGTCACGAAATGACAGGTGCTGCATGGTGCCACTATTGTAGAATGGGACTGACATCAGAGTTGGAGTGAGACTGAGAAAAAGTGGATAAATTATGTATACTGCTGAAACAGATGAGGGAGAGAACAGTTTAAAAGCGATATGTGATTGGGTATTATGGTTATGACAAAAGTCCAGAATAAAGGCTGCATCGTAGAGTGTACTTGGGGGACCAGGGTGACTGGGGGTTGGGGGTTGGGGTGTTGGGAACAATGAAATAATTTTTCTTTTACTTTTCAAAGAGAGGAACGAACTTGGGGGTGGGGGGAGGAATGGGCGGGGAGAAAAGTGCAACAATGAATGAATGGAAATTCAAAATCTCTGTAAACGTTCATTAAAATTAATAAACATGAAAAAAATTACAAATTTTTTTTTAAAAAAAGAAAACAAATCCTAGAAAGCTATTGACAAACAAAAAGTTCAGAGTTTCCAGAGGCACGTTGTTTAGGAAGTGAATGTCATTCCTACTCATTGACATAGAACTAAGCATATTTTGGATTTGAAAATAATTAGAGCTTTATTGATGGGAAAACAAAAAAAAAGAATGAAGGAAATAAACTATAGAATACAAAATGAATGGTAAGATAATGTAAATGCTCACATCAACTTGGGAGAACTTTTTATTTTTTCACAGTTCTATGTTTTTCATTTTTTTATCCCCAATACTACCATATAGTTAAAATTTTGTCAGAGTAACTGAAAAGTTCTTCAGCAACTAACATTTAAAGTTCTCCAGTAACTGACATTTCAGAAAAATTATTATTTGTTTACTCAAGTAATATTCTTCACTGGGAGATAAATCATTCTAAGACTTTTTCTGGTCTCTCTCTCATCCCCAAAATAGCCTGAGTCACCTTTTTTTTTTTTAATTAATTGTTATTCCTGAGAGAGTCAAGAGAATTTTCTACATACAGTGACTTTATATTCTGCAACTCTGTGGCCAAATTTAGTGTTTCTTTAGTAAGACCAGTTCTAAATTATATAAGGTCTTCAAGAAAATGAGGAAGGGCCATGTCTAGTGAGGCATAACTCTAGCAAGACAGATATTGTTCTAAAGAGAAGTATCTAAATTAAGACAGATTAGGAAGATGATTGGCCATCCACTACCAAAACATAACAGGCCTTAGATGATCTTATGTACAATACAGAATACAGCACACTTAGAGTAGACTAACTGATAAGGCAACTGAGGCTGAGCACTCCCTGGCCAAATGACGAGGTATTTTGGAGCTCTGCTCAAATTCTTTATATAAACCAGAGCTGAGATTACATGCACTATGGGCAATAAATCAGATAATGAATTTATTGTCCCATCTTTCTCATGTAAAAGAGCTTTTAGAATTTAAATGCCTGCCTTCAGGTTGGTAATGCAACTTCATAAGCTCTGCTGGCTAAATAATAAGGAGTTGCATTGCTAATCCAAAAGAAAGCAGTTGGAATCCACCAACATCTTCTTCCTTGTGAATTGTTATGTACCATGGAGTCAGAACTAATAATTGTCTCTTTAGGAGATTTTCATAGGCTGTAAATCAAATGAAGAGATTGTCCATCTTTCTCCAGTGGAGCAGCAGGTAGATTCAAACTGAGTGCCTTTGAGTTGGCAGCACAATTCTTTTGGCTCTCTTGTTGTTGTTGACCCTTTCCTGACCTGGAGGCAATTAATCTCACAGGAGGAAATTACCCAACCTTCTCCAGAAGAGCAGCTGGTGTCCTTGAACCACCTGCATTTGGGATTGCAGCACAGCTTCTTGCCACTAGGCCACCAGAGTGCCCTTCCTTGGCACTAGGCCTCTGACAACCCACTGGAGTGGCAGGATATTTATATATTTTTATATTTATATTCATAAATTTATATTGATGTTGTTGTTGTTATGTGCCATCAAGTTGTTTGAGACGCACAGCGACCATATGTACAAGAGCTCTGAAGCCTGCCCTGTCCTGAGCCAGTCTCACTGATTCCAATATACCTAACCCCATTTCACCAGTTATTATATCAATCCATCTCATCTAGGGTCTTCCTATCCTGTGCCATCTGTCCATCCTTCCAAGAACGATGTCCTTCTCCAAGGATTGGTCCCTCCTGGCCACGTGCACAAAGTATTTGAGATGGAGCTTCAAAATTCTAGCCTCCAAGGAGAAACTCGGTTTCACCTTCCTCAAGACGGATTTATTTGTTTCTTTGGTGGTCCATATGTTCAAGACTCTTCTCCAGAACCACAAGTTGAAGGCATTGGTTTTTCTTCTGTCATCTTTAGTCATTGTCCAGCTCTCTGATGCATTGCAATTAATTGTGATGACCATGGCCTGGATTAGGCACACCGTAGACTCTTGGCTGACATTATTGCTTCTCAGGACTCTGGAAAGGTCCCTGACAGCAGATTTACCTAATGCAATTTGTCTTTTGAGTTCCTGACTGCTGGTGCCTAGAGTGTTGATTGTGAAGCCAAGCAATCTGTTATTAACAATTAGTTAACAACTTCAATCTCTTCTCCATCTATCATGGTGCTTTCAATTGGTCCAGTGGTGAGAATCTTTGCCTTCTTGATGTTGAGGTTCAATTCATATGGAAAACTATAGTCCTTGACCTTCAACAGCAAGCACTTAGGGTCCTACTCCATTTCAGCAAGCAAGGTTGTATCATAATGTAAGTTTTTTATGATCTTCCTTCAATCTTAATGCCACATTCCTTGTTATAAAGCCCAACTTCCCATATATGTTCTGCATATAGATTGAAAAGGTATGGAGACAGGATACACTCCTGACACAGTGACAGTCTTTTCCTGATTTTAAATGCAGTCTTTCCTTGTTCTGTTTGATGACTACTACCTAGCCCTAGTATAGGTTTCGCATGAACACAATCAAGTGTTCTGGGATTCCCATTCTCCTCAAGGTTAACCACAATTTGTTGTTATCCACACAATCAAATGCCTTTGCATAGTCAATGAAACATAAATAGACATTCCTCTGATACTCTTTGCTTTCTACCAAGATCCATCTGACATTGTCTCTAGTGCTACAACCTCTTCTAAACCCAGCTTGCAATTTTTTTTTTTAGTTTGGAAAAATATGTATTTCAGAATGGTGTTCATTTGAATATGAATATAAAAATAAAATTGCTAGGAAACACAAGCATTGATAGCTTTTAATTGGAATACATTGGAAAAAGAAGTAGGAATAATAACAGTAAGTCATTTAGCATATTCATAAAGAGCAAACACTAATTTATTCTCAGTTATTAATGTTAATATAGTTCGTAGTAGGGGATAAACCAGTGTTAATTGAGTTCTAAAGGGAACACATGCAGGAAATAGCTTTCAATATTATGAACAATAAATACATATAAAAAGACAGCATTAAAATTAAATCGAATTTAATTTCGTTCTGAATACGTTCATTGTTTTTATGGTAGTTCTCTGTCAATGTACTACTCCAGTCGTTTCTGGATAATTTTCAGCAGAATTTTGCTAGTGTGTGATATTAGTGATATTGTTCTATAATTTCCGTACTCTGTCAGGTCACCTTTTTTTGGAATGGGAACAAATATTGATCTCTTCCAGTCAATTTGCCAGGTAGCTGTCCTCTAGATCTCTTGGCACAATCTGGTGAGCACCTCCAGGTCAGCATCTATTTGTTGAAATATGTCAATTCCATCAATTTCTGGGGCTTTATTGTTTGCCTAGTCCACCAGAGAAGCCTGTACTTCCTCCTTCATCACCCTTACCTCTTTATCATATGTTGTTCATGAAATTCTTCTGTGTCAGTCAATTCTTTTTGGCACAGTGACTCTATATACTCCTTTCATCTTCGTTTAATGATTCCTTTTTTTTCTATATTTTATTAATTTTCATAAACATTTACAGAGATTTTGGGTTTCCATTCATTC
>NW_006400812.1:2424-4128 GCF_000299155.1 Elephantulus edwardii | reverse complement strand
TCTAATCCTATTTTGTTGAGTGCTTTAATCATGAAAGGGTGTTGGATTTTATCAAAGGCTTTTTCTGCATCAATTGATAGGACCATATGGTTCTATCATTCAGTATTCTGCCCATAGCATCTTTAAGCAACTCACAGTTTGAATTTGTTTCTTTAGTTTAAGAAATGCTGAGAGAGTTTGGCCCTTTTGCTTTTCTTACTCCTGTTCTTTGCACATTTCCTTTACCTTGTCTTCCTGAACTGCCTTTTGAAATCTTCTATTCAGCTCCTTAACTTCTTGGTTTTTTTCCCTTTGCTTTGGATTCTCAGTGCTCTAATGCAATATGCAAAGTCTCTTCTGACATCCATTTTGGTCTTCTTTCTCCTTCTTTGTAATGACCTTATGCATTCTTTACAGATGATATTCTTGATACTTTCCCATAGCTCTTCTGGTCTTCGTTCATTAGTGTTCAAAGCCTCAAACATGTTCCAAAGTTGGTTTTTAAATTCAGAGAGGATAGGCTCAAGGTCAAATTATTATTCCAGTGGATATGATTTGACCTTATTGAGCTTTAATTTGAACTTGCATATAAGTAGTTTATGGTTTATTCCATAATCAGCACCTCACCAAGTTTTCACTGCTAATATTTAACTTCTCCAACAATTTATATACTTTTAATATTCTTGTCCTGTAATCTCCAGTAATCACTAATTTTTTTCTGTATGTAAAGTTTTCCTTAGTTTTCCATAATAACATGGTTGTTAAGTAGTTGTAGTGGAGACATCATAACTGAAACCTTAACCAACCCTGCATTATCCACACTTCTATCTTCCATGCTGTAGCCACAGTGTAAGCACATTTCACTGAGAGTTTTCCTCTCTTTTGCTCACTATGTATTTTTGCTAGCAAGAATACTTTTTCTAAGGCCTAGTCCTTTCTGACAACATGACCAAATTAATGTGAGACAAAATTTTACCCTTCCTGCCACTAAGGAAAACCCTCCTTGTATTTCCACCGGTATAGATCTATATGCTTTTGCAGTTCATGCACGGAATATTCACTACTCTTCACCAACACCACACTCCACAGGCAATGATTCTTTAGTCTTTGTTACTCACTGTTTCAACTTTCACATACATATGAAGCAATTGAAATACCATGTTTAGGTTAGTTGCATCTTAGTCTTTAAACTGAAATCCATGCTTATTAGCACTTTAATAGAAGTCCATGAGATCCTATTTGCCCACTGCAATACACCTTCTGATTTATTCACTACTGCTAATATAAGTGTTAACTGTAGATCCAACTAAAATTAAATTCTTGAAAACATAAATATTTTCTCCATCTATCATGATGGAAGATACCAAAGGGCAGCACGGGATGACAAAGCAAAATATTATAACGAAGGGCACAAGGAGCTGGAGTTGGGAACTCAAAAGGGCCAAACTCGCTCTGCATTTCTTAAGCTCAGGGAACTGAAGAACAAATTCAAACCTCGAGGTGCTATAATCGAAGATGCTTTAGACAGAATAGTAAATGATGCAGGAAGTATTTAAAGAAGATAGAAAGAATATACTGAGTCACTGTATCAAAAGGAACTGGCAGACACAGAAGAATAGACACAGAAGAATTTAATGAAATAACATATCAGCAAGAGCCTATGGTGATGAAGGAAGAAATTCAAGCTGCTTTGAAAGAAATAGCAAAAAATAAGGCCCCAGGAAT
>NW_006400812.1:0-462 GCF_000299155.1 Elephantulus edwardii | reverse complement strand
ACAGCTTTAGTCTGCTGGTTCCACGGTCAACACTCTTGGCACCAGTAACCAGGAAATTAAAAAAAAAAACAACGTATTGCGAAGAGAAAGTCTGCTGTTACAGACCTCTCCAACGTGCTGAAGAGCAATAGTGTCACTTTGGAGACTAAGGTACGTCTGATACAGACTATGGTCTTTGCAATCACTTGTTATGCATCAGAGAGTTGGACAATGACGTAGGAGGATAGAAAGAGAATTGATGCCTTTGAGCTGTGGTGCTGGAGAGAGTATTGAATGTACCCTGGACTGCCAAGAAAACAAACAGATTCATCCTATAGTTGTTATTTGTTGTTATGTGCCGTCGAGTCACTTGAGACTCATAGCGACCCTATGTACAACAGCCCTAAACTTCGCTCTGTCCTTTACCAATCGCACTGTCTCTGACACTCCCATCCCAATTATCCCAGTCACTGAATCAATCCA
>NW_006400811.1:13931-14961 GCF_000299155.1 Elephantulus edwardii | reverse complement strand
TGGCCTGTTGTTGTTGTTGTTGTTGTTAGGTGCCATCAAATTCAGTACGTCTCATAGCAACCCTTTGTACAACAGCTCTGAACCCTGCTGTACCCTGAACCAACCTTATTGTCTCTGACACACCTATCCCCATTGTGCAAGTCAGTGAATCAATGTATCTCATTGAGATTCTTCCTCTCGTGCTCTGTCCCTCCACCCTTCCAAGCATCATATCCCTGTCCAACTAATAGACTGTCCTAGCAACATCCCCAAAGTATGTAAGGCAAAGCCTAATCATCCTTTCCTCTAAAGAGCACTCTTGCTGACCCTCTCCAAGAATTGTCTGTTTATTTGTTCTTTTCGCATTTGATGGGATGTTCAATGTCCATCTCCAACATCACAGCTCAAAGGCATCAATTATTCTTCTGTCATTTCTATTCGCTGTCTAGCTCTCAGATGCATGGCAAGGGATTGGAAAGACCATGGCCTGAATCAGACGCACTTTAGTCCTCACACTGACATGATTACTCCTCAGTAACTTGGACACGTCCCTAACTGCAGAGTTTCCCAATGCAATGCATCTACTAATTTCCTGGCTTTTGGCTGAAAGTAGAATATCTGAGAAGGATGTCTGTTTGTCCTTTTTCAACTATGCAAAGGCATTTGACTGTGCAGATCCTAACAAGGTATGGGTGACAGTAAGAAGAATGGGAGTCCTAGAGTATGTATCTATGCTCATGCAACACCTATACCAGGCTATTGTGCAAACAGAGCAGGGGAACACTGCATGGTTTAAAATTAAGAAATGAGTGTGTCAGAATTGTATCTTCTCTTCAAATCTATTCAATCTGTATGCTGAGCAAATTATTCAAGAAGCTGGACTCTGTGAAGAGGAATGTGTCATCAGGATTGGAAGGAGACTCCTTAATAACCTGGATTATGCAGATGACACAACCTTGCTTGCTGAAAGTGAAGAAGACTTGAAGCACTTGTTGCAGAAGATCAAGGAATACAACCTTCATTACGGATTGCATCTCAATGTCAAGAAAAC
>NW_006400811.1:6909-7451 GCF_000299155.1 Elephantulus edwardii | reverse complement strand
CTGTCTAGGAGCCCAGCCTGGTCCCTCACACACACTTCAACACCCCATCCTAAGGGCCTGCGCATGTGGATAACTGCATTCGGACAGGTTCCCTTGGGGTAGTTTGTTCATTGAGTAGTTGTGATGCATCATGTACCATCTGTTGTTTCCGGGAAGGTCAGAGAACAGAACTGTTCTGTGGGTTGCACGCAATAACATGTTCATTTTCCTGGTAGGGGGACAGGGGGAGGTGAAGGTTTGTCAGCATGGGAGGCAAGTGTGAGGCCCTTCTCCCAGGCACCCCCAGGACCATTGTCCGTGACTCTCAGCGTCCTGGGGTCCTCAGAGCTGGGGGGAACATAGCTTTATGTTGGGAATATGCCCTGGAGGACGGAGGAGTAGGTGTGCAAGGATTTTCTCCTTAGGCTCCTACAGCTCGACCTCGGAATCCTCCCCAGCCCGGAGTGTAGTGGTCAGAGGTCCTCCACAGAGGAGAGGCAGATTTAAACACTCTTGCTTCCAAAGGCCACTTGCAGTGCCAGTGGGAACTGGTAGGTCAAAGG
>NW_006400811.1:4606-5819 GCF_000299155.1 Elephantulus edwardii | reverse complement strand
CCTGGGCCTCGGGCTGGCCAGCCTCTCAGAGGCACAGATGTTTGGGCCTTCTGCACACGGCCTCATCCTTGCACCCTGACAGCAGCGCCCCCGTGTTCACCCGGGCGTTGGCCTTCAGGGACAGGACAGCTGTCGTGGACCGGCATGGCCACCACACATACGAGGACCTGTACTGGCGGAGCCTGCGCCTGTCCCAGAAGATGTGCAGACTCCAGGCCTGCCCTGGCCGTGACCTTGGCCAGGAGCGGGTCTCCGTCCTGTGTCCCAATGATGCCTCCTACGTGGTGGCACAGTGGGCCTCCTGGATGAGCGGCGGTATCGCGGTCCCCCTACACAGCAAGCACCCCGCACCCCAGCTGGTTACTTCATCCGGGACTCCTGCAGCTCCGTGGTCCTGGCCAGCGCTGAGCACCTGGAGCTCATACCCCTGTGGCCAGGAGACTTGGGGTCCCACTGCTGCCTCTCTCCCCAGACCTCTGCATTGGGACAGCAGAGGGCCCAAGAGAAGAAGAAGGGCCAGCACCTGACTGGACAGAGTGGAACTGGAAGGAGCGGGGTGCCATGATCATCTACACAAGCGGTACCATGGGCCCGCCCAAGGGAGTCCTCAGCACCCATCACAACCTCAGTGCCATGGTGAGTCCCCACGCTGGAGAGGGCGTGCTGTGTCCATCTCCCGTAAACACGGTGGTCAGTCCCACGCTGCAGAGGGCGTGCTCTATCGCCTGTAAGCACGGTGGTCAGTCCCTGCACTGCTGAAGCATATGCTGTGTTCATCGTCTGTAAGCATGGGGGTCTGTCCCCGCGCTGCAGAGGGCGTGCTGTGTCCATTGGCTATGAAGTGGACAAGGAGGCTTTTTAGCAGTATTCCTGCTGCACGGAGCTTATTGGGATACTTGGCATAGCTGGTCATCATGGACGTAACAATACTGTGGTCAGTATAGGCTGGCTGATGGAGCGACCTCCGTGCAAAGGACTCGAGTTCTCGCTGAGCAGGGACCCCCCCCCAGAGCTGACCAGTGTGGATGATTAAAGAGGCCAGCCATGCAGCGAGCGCTCAGTGTTGTGACTAGGACCTTGTCGTTTATTTTCCAGATAAACTTGATATTTACCTGGGGTCACACACATACACAGAGTCCTGGGGTCATGAGTTCCCCACCCCTCATCTCTGAATGGTACCTGGGTCTTCATGCAGGTGACAGGCTTGGTGGAT
>NW_006400811.1:2683-3504 GCF_000299155.1 Elephantulus edwardii | reverse complement strand
GACTCACATGGATAGTGTCAGGACAGCATCCCGACTGTGACGTGGGCGCTGCGGGGACCGGGTCCCGACTGTGACGTGGATGCTGTGGGGACAGACAGGATCCCCGACTGTGACGTGGGCGCTGCGGGGACAGAATCCCGACTGTGACGTGGGCGCTGCGGGGACAGGATCCCCAACTGTGACGTGGGCGCTGTGGGGACAGGGTCCCGACTGTGACATGGGCGCTGTGGGGACAGGATCCTGACTGTGACGTGGGCACTGTGGGGACCGGGTCCCGACTGTGACGTAGGCGCTGCGGGGACAGGATCCCGACTGTGACGTGGGCGCTGTGGGGACCGGGTCCCGACTGTGACGTGGGGACAGACAGGATCCCCGACTGTGACGTGGGCGCTGCGGGGACAGAATCCCGACTGTGACGTGGGCGCTGTAGGGACAGGGTCCCGACTGTGACGTGGGCGCTGTGGGGACAGGGTCCCGACTGTGACGTGGGCGCTGTGGGGACAGAATCCCGATTGTGACGTGGATGCTGTGGGGACAGGGTCCCGACTGTGACGTGGTCGCTGTGGGGACAGAATCCCGACTGTGACGTGGGCGCTGTGGGGACAGACATGATCCCCGACTGTGACGTGGGCGCTGCGGGGACAGAATCCCGACTGTGACGTGGGCGCTGTGGGGACAGGATCCCGACTGTGACGTGGGCTCTGTGGGGACAGAATCCCAACTGTGACGTGGGCGCTGTGGGGACAGGGTCCCGACTGTGACGTGGGTGCTGTGGGGACAGAATCCCGACTGTGACGTGGGCGCTGTGGGGACAGGATCCC
>NW_006400811.1:0-1217 GCF_000299155.1 Elephantulus edwardii | reverse complement strand
TTTGTTCTCTTACATATCCTAATCCCGAGGTTGTATCTAAGTAACTTTGCTTAGCCCAGGGTCAGAGATTTACTACAGTAAAACCGAGAAAGCAGGGGCCTGCGTAAGCAGAGCCCTTCCGAGACGGAGGCTGGCCGCCCACCGCGAGCAGAGCCTGGGAGCAAGGTGACCTGGGCAGTCCTAGGGACGTTGGGCCTGGAGCTTTCCATCTTGGCTCTGGGGGAGCAGAGCTAGCGTGGCAGAATGCATGTCCTTGGAAAGGACACTCACGTGGGCTGCGGGAAACCTGGATTCGGGAGGGTTCCCGCCATCCTTCGCTGGATGAGGCTGGCAACCTGGGATTTTAGCAGAGCCATGCAGAGGAGGGGTCCAAGTGGCCAGCTCCCCCAAGATCCCTGAGCACGCTGAATCTCTCGTCAGCCTCCTGGTCGACAGCCCTCCCACAGGTTGTGATGTCCGTGACTCCACAGGGAGTCTGGGAAGCTCCTGACACACGTGCGCAGATGCATGCACTTCCCACGCCCTGGCTTCTCCTCTGTGTCCTGTGGCTGCTGAGTGCTGTGTTGGGACCCCCTGACCTGACGTGGGGTCCCTGCAAAGAACTAATTTTGTGTATAGGGTATCCTCCTCGCTTCTGAGGAACATTCCAGCTTACTTCTTCCAAGATGGGTTTGGTGTTTCTTCTGGCAATGGACTATAGATACAGAATAAATAGTGAAGATTCTTTGCCATCAGCACTCATCGAGCCTTTGTTTCTGTTCTAACATGGACACGTGGTGCGTTCGACTTCTCGTGGTGCTGCGTTAGCTCTGTCTCACCTGTTTGTCTTGTGACTTTATTTCGTTCAGAAGGCTTCCAACTCGTCTTTGCCCTTTCTTTGACCTACCTGTAATTTCAAAGCGCACTCCTGAGTCTCTAAATACTGAGGCTCTGCCTCTCCTGGTTCTTGATCTACCTGGCAGTGCGGCTTGGCTCTTCTCTCACAGACCTCTGTGCCTTGTTCTGTTTGCTTCTGAGAGGTGGTGCTGGCTGCTGGCGACGGAATGCCGCCCGTCACAGCCCTGGACGACGGGGGCCTGGACGGGGCCACCAGGCTGAGCTCTGCACAGGAGCAGCTCTCGGGCCCTGAGCCCCTGGATGCCGTGGGGTGATCTGGCCCAGTGCCCAGATCTTCACAAGCTTGTCACTGTGTGTGAACATTGAAGAGGGTGAGCCTC
>NW_006400810.1:0-13830 GCF_000299155.1 Elephantulus edwardii | reverse complement strand
GATAGGAAGACTCAATGTTGTGAAAATGGCAATACTACCAAAAGCAATTTACACATTTAATGCAATCCCAATACAAATACCAATCCCATTCTTCAATGAGATGGAAAAGCTCCGGCTTTTTTAAGGTACCTTACCTAGTGAAATTGCTAGGTCAAATGGTATTTCTATTTCCAACCTTTTGAATAAGTGCCAGACCACCTTCCATAGTGGCCATACCGTTTTATACTCCCACCAGCAGTGACTAAGGAATCTCCCCACAACCTCATTGGCATTGGTTGTTTGCAGCCTTGTTGGACTTTATTGTTGCTGGGATGAGATATTATCTCACAGTTGGTTTTTTTTATGTTGACTTTTGATCTTGCAAATTTAAACACAATTACAAGTCTGGCAGCTTTATAGTACAGTTCTTAAGACTCTAGAGGTAACTGTGTTGTCTGAAAATCTCCCTTCCATCTCCTGTGCCTTTTGGGTATTTTTCTTGCCTTTTGGTTGCCTGCCTGTAGGAGGATGTCCTGCTAACACAAAGGCTGAGCCTTTCTGGCAGTTTTTACCTAGCGGGACTCCTCAGGAGAAAAGTGGACAGTCTTCTCCTGTGCAGTTACAGCCTTCGAAACCCAACAGGGCTGGCTAGGTTCCTGCTGGACAGCAATGAGTGTTTTGAACGTCTAGCAATAATCAGAACGTCAGTACAGTGTTGAGTAGAAGTGATGGAAGTTCCATCAGCTTTTTTCTGATGTAAAAAGGGAAAGCATTTAGTCTTTGATCATTAAGAATTATCAGTGAGGGCAGCGACTAGTTGGGGCTGGATGACTCCATCCTGGAACTGAGTAAATGTCCATTGTGATGTTTCACCTCTGTTCCACTGGCCACCACGGTCAGCTTATACCCTCACTACCCATCCTCCTAGGTTGAGGAGCTCAGCTGTGGCAGCTGCATGGCCTTGCCCAACGTGCATATCCTAGTGGCTTTTCTAAAAAAGTGAACAGCGTCCTTTCTCTGCAAGTTCCCTGGATTCCAGTGACATGCTCACTGTCTATATGGGCACTTGTGCACAAGAGTCCTGCCCTAATTCTGGGGTTTGCCTGTGGATCTTTGGGTACGATTTTTACATTGACATAAGCATCCCTTTAACTTGAACATTCCTCAAGGGCTGGTCCCTCCTGGCCACGTGCACGAAGTATGTGAGACGGACCTTCAAAATCCTAACCTCCAAGACAAACTTGGTTTCACCCTCTCCAAGACATGTCATGTCCCATACTCTTCTCCAGCACCACAACCCAAAGGTATCAGTTCTTCCTAGTCATTGTCCAGCCCTCTGATACACAGCAAGTAATTGCAAAGACCGTGGGTAGAAGGAAAGTGCAGGAGAGGAAGACCCCAATGAAATGGTTTGATACAGTAACTGGGGCAGTAGGAGTAGGTGTGTTAAGAGTCAGTGAGACTGGCTCAGCACAGGGCAGGCTGCAGAGATGCTGTGCACTGGGTTGCTATGAGTCGTGGGCAACTTGACAGCACATGACAGTGACAACTTGTACCGACTTTTTGGATTTATGGTGTTGGAAGCTCAGCCTGTGGCCATTGTTCCTTTCTATGATGGAAGCTATTCTACAAGCTTTCATATTGACAACTGGAGTATTTCTTGCCTTTACTGCATATACTCTACAATCAAAGATTAAGATTTTAGCAAATCTGGAGCAGGACTGTTTACAGTTTTGTGAATTTTGTGTTTATCAGGATTCTTAAGGTGAACCAGTGGAGTTTTCTGCATTTCTGTGGCTTTTCTATGACACCTACTCATGATGGCTGTCACTAGGAGAGTATATGCTGGCAGCCAGCAGCCTCTACTTGGATGTCACCAATCTGTTCTTCCATCTGTTGCGTTCATTGGAAGGAGCTATTCAAAAGTGATTGAAAGGGGAAAAAAATCATGCTGACTGTGAGTTTCCCATAGATGGTTTTGTTGGTGTTAGGAGTTATTGAATGGACTCTGACTCCCAGTAACCCTGTGAACGACAGATCTGACCCTGCTGCATCCTGCTCTAGCCTCAATCCCTGACCCACGGGGGCCCATTGTTACAATGTCATTACACCTGGTTGAGGGTCTTCCTCTCTTACACAGACCCTCCACATTTCCCAGCATGACACCCTTCTCCAAAGACTGGCCCCTCCTAGCAACATGCCCAAAGTACTTGAGAAAAATTATTATCCTTGCCTCCAAGGATACCTTGGTTTCACTCTCTCAAGGACAGACCTGTTTGTTCTCTTGGCGGTCCATTTTTTGTCAGTATTTTTTTCCAACACTACAACTCAAAGACATAAATTCTTAGTCGCTGTCCACCTTTCACATGCGGAGCAAGCACCTGAGCTGACCATGACTTGGACCAGGTGCACTGAGTCTTCAAATGGTATCATTGCTCTTTACGTCTGGAAAGGTCCCTGACAGCAGACTTTCACAGTGCAATTCATGTCTTAATTACCTGACTGCTGATACCAAGGGTGTTGATTGTGGATCCAAGTAAGATGTTTCCACTGACAAGTTCCCCATTTTCTCCATCTATCATGATGTTGCCTACTCGCGGTTGGTGAAGATTTTGTTTCTTGACATTGAGATGTAAGTCATATTGCAAGCTGACGTCCTGCATTTTCCATAGCAAATGTTTCAAGGACTTCTCACTTTCAACAAGCAAGGCTGCGTCATCTGCACAATCCTAGTGGTTCATACGTTCTGCTTTAGATGCCACATTCATCATAAAGCCCAGCTTCTCAAACGATTTGTTCAGCATACAGACAGCCCTGATGCTCACCTTTCCTGATTTTAAACCATGCTGTCTTTGCTTGCTCTGTTCGTCCAACAGCCTCTTAACACTTGCCATATTTTGGAAGTCTCTAATTTTTTAATGTATTTTCAACATGACACGTGTTTGTTTGTTGTTATGTACCATCAAATCTGATCCAACTTGCACAGATTTGCCCCTCCTTCTCCAGTGGAGCATCTGGTGGATTCGAACCGCATGCCTTTGGGATTGCAGCACAGCTTCTTGCCACTAGAGCTCCCACATTTTATTTTTATCTAATGACCATTTCCCCCCCTTCTATGGATGATCATATATAGTCTTTCCTTATTAGTCTATCAATTTGTTGAATTGTGCTGATTTTTGAAAGTTAAGCCTTCATTATGGGATAAAACTCCTTTGAGCATATAGTTTCCTTTTAACATATTGCTGTATTTTATTTGCTAAAATAGATTTGCTTGCTGAAATTGAGGAGGACCTGAAGCACTTAATGCAGAAGGTCAGGACTATAGTCTTCAATATGGGTTCAATCTCAGCATCAAGAAGACAGATATTCTCACCATTGGGCCAATTGGCAGCACCATGATGGATGGAGAGACTGAGCTTGCTCGGCTCCTCAGTCAACCTTTCCAGAGTGCCGAGAAGCAAGGATGTCAGTCTAGAGACTAAGGTGCACCCAATCCAACCCATGGTCTTCACAATTACTTGCTATGCATCAGAGAGCTGGAGAAGTACTAAGGAGAATAGAAGTGCCTTTGAGTTGTGGTGCTGGAGAAGAGTCTTGAACAAACCATGGACTGACAAGAAAATAGGTCTGTCTTGGAGAGAGTGAAAACAAATTTCTTTTTGGAGGCTAGAATTTTGAAGCTTCAACTCCCATACTCTGGGCATGTGGCCAGGAGGGACTGTTTGGAGAAGGACATCATGCTAAGAAGTCTGGAGGGGCAGTGCAGGAGAGAAAGACCCCAGATGAGATGGATTGATACAGTAACTAGGGCAACTGGGATAGGTTTATCAGAGTCAAGAGTCTGGCTCAGGACAGGGCAGGTCACAGGCAACTTGATGGCACATAACAAAATATAATTAAAGCTCTTTGCATCTATGTTCATGAGACATGAATGTATCATTTTAAGTTCTGAGACATGAATGTATCTTTTTTTTAAACACTTGAGACATATGAATGTATAATTTAATGTCTGAGACATGAATATATAATTTTAACGTCTTGCCCTTTTCTCAGGGCCAAGCTGACTCCCACATGGATGCAGGCTTCAGTGCTGGGATGGCTCCCTCCTACACACGTGGGAGAATTTACCAGCAAAGCTATCTGGCCCTAGAGTCTTTGTAAGAAAGTTTTAAACTACAAGCCCAATTTAATTGATAAACAATTCAAGTTAGCGATTTCTTTTTGAGTGAACTTTGTGTCTTAAAAGGAATTTCCCCCATTCATATGCCTTACTGAATTTACGGGCATAAAGTCATTCCTGCCATTTTTTGCCATGTGCTGTTAAGATGATTTACAGCTCAGTGACCCTGTGGACAGACCTGACCTTGTGCTTCTGCATCATCCCCAGCTCACTGTGCTAACATCCACTGCTCCAGTCACTGCCACGCCTCTTGTGGAGGTCTTCCTTTTTCTGACCTTCCAACATTAATGATACTGCTGCAGGATTTTTTACTGCCTGTAAGGAAGTCCCCTCTCACTCCTGGAGTTGATGACTTGTGGCTTATTTCTCTGGTCAGTCTGGCTGAAGGTGTATCCATTTTATTGATCATCTCAAAGAACCAGTTTAGTGATTTTTTTTCTTAGTACACTGGTCTGTACCCTTATCTTTGCTATTCCTGCATGCTGCTTCAGGCTGTTTCTTCCTTTTCTGTGGTTTATGATCTCAGTGTCTGGTCTGGCCTACTCAGCAGTTCCAGTTCTATCAACCAGGAGCTGAGTGTAACATGCTGCTTCAGGCTGTTTCTTCCTTTTCTGTGGTTTATGATCTCAGTGTCTAGTCTGGCCTACTCAGCAGTTCCAGTTCTATCAACCAGGAGCTGAGTGTAAACAGAAGTGACTCTTTTTTTTTTTTGGTTATTTTTTTTATTTCATTATTTTTTTGTGTGTACCGTCAAATCAGATCTGACTGGTACAGGAGGAGATTGTTCCTCCTTCTCCAGTAGAGCATCTGGTGGATTTGAACCGTGCACCTCTGAGGCTGTAGTTGCAGCTTCTTGCCACTAGGCCACCAGAGCTCGCCAGAAGTGACTCTTCATTGCCACTGCTCAGCTGAAGCACAGAAGCGCAGCATCTGCCTGGCAATTCGAGGCCTGGATTCAGGACCTCCAGTGTGCCTGGCTGGCAGACTCAGAAACCCCTCTCATTTCTTTGTTAACATTATAATTATTATATAGTCACTAACCGAACTTTGTCCTCCGGTACTAAGAGCCAGGAGGTGTAAAGCAGGCACACCTGTGCTCAGTTCATGAGTGCTGGGCGCGTTGGTTCCTATGTCTGGCATCACGCATGCACAGCTGAATTAACATCACTACATATTACAAACATGAACCAGCCGAGTGCTGGGCGTGTCTGTTCTTGTGTCAGGCGCCACGCATGCAGAGATTAATTAACATCAAACATCCTGGAGTTGGTCTCTCCGTCCAGTTGCTCCACAGGCTGGTTTATTTTCGGTGATGGAATTTAGGCTCATTACAAATCCATGAGCCATGCAATTATAGAGCTGAGAAGGCCTCAGGATATTATGAAACCCAACTTCCTCATCTAAGAGCAAGGCGTGGCCCAGAGGTGGGCTGCCTTGCCTGAGGTCATGTGGATGCAGCTGGTAGTGCGGGATCAGACCTGGACCCACCTTGCCAGAATGACCTCAGGGATGGGGTACAGGCTATGTCCCTTAGGTAAAGCTGCCCCTAGGGCATGGAGCCCTGCTGTGGAGACGGTGGGGTGTGGGGAAGGCTCCAGCTCACAGGGAAGCTAGGACACCACCGGGGAGAGGGCTTGGCTGCTGCTGGCGAAGGTCTCTGGTTCCCTTTTGATAGTTTCAAGGATTCCTGTATTCAAATGCTAAACATTAAAAAAAACCCCTATTTGTATTTTGTTTTTGTGACAACCATAAACACAACTTTTCCTCAGCCAAACAGTATGTATTGGACATTGCACTGGTCAGCAAAGGCAGGACTTGGCTTTCCTGACTGGGAGCAGTCTAGACACCCGAACACACAGCATCAGGCTGAAGAGCCTACCCAGCGGACATCAGGGAAGGTCAAGTGCACATGTAAACTCAAGCTAAAAGCCAAGATTTTATTCTCAGAACGGGAGCCTCTGGCTCATCTGTCAGCTCTGGTGGACGGTGATGAACAAAGTGATGCTGGGAGGCGCCAACGGCCCTCCTCTGAAGTAAACCCCAGGAAGGCTGCTTCTGGGCGCTGCAGTCCTGAGGGGCCATGGTACACAGACCCTTGGTGGGGTGCATTCTATGTGGGGCTGCTGACTTCAAGGTGAGCAGTTCAAATCCACCAGATGCTCTGAGGAAGCTGAGCAGTTTCATCCTGTCAAGTTAAAGCCTTGAAAAGCAGCCAGAACCAGCAAGCACTGGTTTGCTGCACAGCCTGCTTGGGGTTCTGCTTGTGCATGTTTCCACCTTAACGTTTTGCTGGGTCTGTGTAACACAACCAGTCAGCACACAGCTGCTCTCCACCCACTGCAAACAGCTGGGACTGAGGACCACCCGGAGGGTGCGGCCCTCACGCGAGCATGTGCCCATCTCCTTAGCAAACACCCTGACCATCTTACCAGCCGGGGGCCTGCTGAGGCGCTGACTCAGGTAATGCACCCCTGGGTCCCCAGCGCCCACCTTCAGCCCAGAGCAGGCACTCCCCCGCCATCTGTACACGTTCTCTTTGTCCAGGGTTTTCACTGGCTGACGTACTTAAAAGTTAATCTGAGATTAATCTTAAAATAGACCCTCTGCACACTCATCTGCCCTCACCCACGCATTAAACAGCCACCCGGTGCAGAGGATGAGCGGGGCCTGGGTTCCGGGCCATGGGTCAGGCTCCAAGCTCCCATAGCCCCCCAGCTCTCTCCCAGGCCGAGGGGCAGAACGCACCAACAGCACTGCCTCAAAGGCTGTCAGAGGTGCTGGTCTCTCGGGGTGGGACCAGTCCATTCTGGAGCATCTGCCTGCCACCTCCTGGTCCCAGCGAGGCACCCTCATCCCCAGGAGACACACTGTGCTGTGAGTCACTGACACAGAAGGTGCTTGGGCAGAGCCCTCTCCCACGGAGGCCTGGAAAGCACCAAGCAGGGAAGGTGAGTGAGGGCCGCTCCGTCCACCAGCGGGCCCTCTGCTCCTGGCTCATAGTGGGGGGACACGCCTAGTGCCAGGGCCCCCGCAGCCTGAGACCCTGCCCTCAGAGAGCTGGGCAGGTGCTCTGGCTCCACCTACAGGCAGCCGGCAGCACATCCTGTTTCTAAAGCTGCAGGGATTCAAGTGTCCTCTACTCCTATGGGGGGGGTCCTCTGGGTTAACGGCCCCCACTTCATTCTCACAGCTGCTGTGTCTGGGAAACCACTGTAGGAGGCAGGCCGCTCCATCAGCTCCAGAAGGCCAGTCCTCAGCCCAGCTTCCTGGTGCCCTGGCATCCTGCCTCATTCCAGGGCTCAAGGCAACAAGCAGCCCGACTCGGCCTGTCTTCTCCGAGTTCACTGCCTGTGAACAGCCCTGGAGGTGGATGAGTACACACTCAAGCCTGAGTGAACACCACTGGCAGACAGGCCATTTTTAGCCCAGTGGGCCAGCTCACCTTAACATATTCTGGAGCCACAACAGAGCAGAATGCTTAGTCCTGGGCTAAGTATTCAGTCTTCCCAGCGGCTCATACTGCCTCTGAGGGCTGGACAATGCTCCCCCAACTTCCCATCAAGGCCAACAAGCCCAAGGCCAGTGAGATTTAGTCCTGGCTTATAGGAGACAAGACAAGAGGGTCAGAGATGACTCTAGTCTAACCCTGCTGGGCACCTGTGGCAGGTCTGGCCTGAGGACAAATGTGAGTAATACGCATCACCAGTGAGGGTCATCTCTCACCATCTCTCAAGACGCATGTCTACTGCTTCAGTCCTTTTGTGGGGCTGTGGGGAAACTCCGGAGGGAGAATATCATGCCGTGTCCAGCAGGTATTTGCTGGCTACAGTATCAGGTGATTTTTTTTCATATTACATACCTTAAAAACAGAGAGCTCTGGTGGCTCAGAGGTAAAGAACTGCACCGTCAACCCAAAGGCATGTGGTTCAAATCCACTCACTGTTCCGTGGGACAAAGGTGTCAATCTCCAAGGACATTTATGGCCTCTGAAACCCACTGCAGGGTCAGTTACGGGTCGGTTAAGGCAGTACACACCACAACTTTAAAGAGACTGGTGAGTCCTGGTAAGACCTTCCCCTGAGTGTCTCATCCCTCCACAGGGTTTGCCCCTTTAGTGTTCTACCATGTGAACAAGGCTGTGCCATCTCCCCTCCTGGGACACTCCAGGATGGCGCTCGCTCAGAACTTGCCATCTCACCTCCAACTTCCAGGCAGTAAACTGAGGCCCAAAGGAGTCACGAGAGCTCAACACCTCTCTCGAGCACTGGAGGCTTGTGGCCCCGCTGCCTCTCCACGGTCGGTGATGACCGGGACTCTAACTCAGGGCGGTCACGGCCTGCATCAGGACATGGACAGCACAGGTGCATCTCACACACGTTTATTCATGCCAAGCACATGTGGCGGCCGGCGCTGCGCCAGGTCAGCCGTGCACGGCCGCGCCAGGTCAGTCGTGCACGGCCACGCCAGGGTCCCGCAGACATCGCTCGTTGAATTGACAGCCAGGCTGACGTCTCGCTCCACAGCAATGGACAGTGGCTCAGTGGTGACCGTGAGCAGATGCAGCACTCGAGGCTTTGGGACCAGAAACAGAGGCAATGAGGGAACCAGGGGAATGTGGACAGCTGTAAGGAAAGCGGGGGTGGTTCCCTGGGGCCCGGGCTTGTGTAAAGGTGAGGCAAGAGCAGGATGACACCCCGCGCAGAGCTGGCCTCAGTCTCAGGAGCAGCTCTTGGTGTGTGTCACTCAAAGCAGCTGTGTCGGGACCGGCAAACGGAAATGCCAACTCGGGCAGAAATGTCAAGGTGCTGCGTCTACTTCCCACCACCAGGGCCCCGACAGTACTCCAGAGATGACCTCTGCTTCCTGATGCTCCAAACTTCAAGAAGACAGTCGGAGCTCTCTTCCGCCGGCCAGGAAACACCACGTCCTGAAGCCCACAAGCCTCCCCCCCCCCCGATCCGCTAAATAGCACGGGGCTCACCTTTTAACGCTTTGCTTCTTTTATCTAAAATAAAAGGAGAATTAAGTCAGAGCAATATGGGCTGGATACCTTGAGGACTTGTCATTCATGCCATGTCTCAAAGGTTTCCCTACTTCTTAAAACATGTTAATGTCCTTTTATTGTGCCAAAAATTGGTAGCAATATCTTCTATTTTAAATTTCACAATCAAAAAACATTGATAGTATGCACTACTATCGTTATTTATTGCTCCACTAGTTTATTTTTAAAATCACATCAGTCAGAAAGTTAAAAAGGAAAACAAACCAACAAAACCCCAAGCTCATGGCCATGACCATGGGCTGGATTGGAGTCACAGCTGCTATGCACTGGGTTTCTAAGGCTTCCTGTCACACAGCAGGAGATGGCTGCCATCTCTCCCTGGGAACGAGGGCCCGGCCATGGGCAGCCCTCAGTGCCCAGCCTGCTAACCTCTCTGCACTTGCCTAGACCTGGCGGGCATGTGAATCCCGAGGCTGTTCTCCTGCGACTGTCCTGCTTCACGTGGCAGAGGGTTTCCAGGCCCCTGACGCTGCTGCCCACTCTCAAGTGCCTGAGTGTTAGCACTGTGCCGTCCTCACCTGTGGACGGCTGGTCATCTGCCTTTGGCTCTTTAAACACTGGCTTAGTGGTAACACAGCCAGGTCTCACCCTGATGCATGGAGAACAGTTTCGTTATGAAAGCACCGTATCTGGCACAAACACCACGTATCAGGACACTTCACCCGTTAACATTTCTGTTTGCATCTCTGAAAGATGCATCTTCCTCCTCCACAACCGCGGCTTCGATTCAGTGAGCCGGTGGCAAGCTGAAGCTTTCCCTGAGGCCTCACCATCCTTTCTGGGTGCGATGGGTGGGCTTGGCCTGTGAGCCTGCACAGCCCAGTCAGTACTCAACCAGCCTCTCGGGGTTCCTTCTCAGATTGTTATGGAAATGCACCTTCGTGGGACAGTGACGCACCCATGTTCCACAGCACCATCACCTCTGTAAACTGCCAATCCAGCTGTCCACCTGACCCTCGCCCCATCCCTTTCTCTGAGGAATTCTAACACAATCCCAGTCAGTCGGCCAGTCTCCAAAGGCTGGGGGCACCACTGACCAGACACGTAACAGACGTCACTGCCACCGAGTCGGGTCTGACCCACAGCCCACCCAAGAGCAGGCTTCGGGGGCTGCTGATGTCAACGGGACCTGCAGGTGGGTTCAAATGGCCAGAGCAACCACCTGAGCTGCACCCAACAGGACAGGACCAGGTTTTCCGGAACCACAAGCACCCTTTGCTTCCCATCTCACCAGGAGCACAAGCCAAGTCAGGACTCCCAGCACCCTGCCCTTCCCCTCCCCCCAAGTGAACGATGGGGTGCCATCCCCTCCCCCTCCCTCTGTGAGCGGGTGTCACCCTCCACCCCGACTAGTGTAACCCGGCCTGTGGTTGACATGGACTTGAAGGCAGTAAGTGGGTGAGGTCTCTAATTCCTGTGGTAGATCCCACCTGGAAGTGACATGTCTTCACATCCCAGGTGGTGGAACCACTCCTGGTTAAGAGCCATCATCTCATACCTGCCACCCTCAGGACACAAAGGCATCAACTCTCCACCGTTAAAACCACAGACACTCACCAGCACGCCGGATTTTGTAAATGATCAGGCTCATCAAGCCCATCCCCACCCAGATCTCCTGGTACACCTGCGTGTAGTAGGGCTTCATGGGGACCCAAACGTTCCTGACGAGGCTCTGGAGCATCTGGAAGAGAGCACGGCGAGAGCCGTAACATGGGCTGGCTGTCCTAGCAGAGCAGGTGCCCGGCTGCACGGAGCCAAGCTGGGCCGATGAAGAGGTGGTTTGAGCCCACCAGCAGCTCTCTGATTTATGGGAAACCTCTACGACATGAGGTCCTGCAGTTAGAATTAACGAACCAAGATAACATCAGCCTAAGTCTTACTTAGACTGGATATCCCACGTTGTTATGTGCCATCAAGTAGCAACAGCCCTACACCCGGCTCTATCCTCTGCCAATCTTATTGTCTCTGACACATGTATCCCCATTACTCCATCACTCAATCAACCCATCTCATCGAGGGTCTTCCCCTCCTACGCTGTCCCTCCACCCTCTCAAGCATGACGTCCCTCAAGGACTGGTCTGCCTTGCAACATGTCAGAAGTATGTCAGATGAAGCTCCAGAATCCTTACCTCCAATAAGCAGCCTGGTCTCACCCTCTCTAGGCTGAACCTGTTTGTGCTCCTAGCAGTCCATATTCGACACTCTTCTCCAGCACCACAGCTCATGTGTTGCCAAAATAATAAATGGACAGAGTGCAGCTGGAGTGCTCTTTGGAAGCAAAGATGGTGAAGCTTTGTCTCACACAGTTCAGGCATGTTGCTACAGAGTGTAGTCTTTGGAGAGGGACACCATGCTTAGAAAGGTGGAGGGTCAGCAGAAGAGAGGAAGGCCCTCAACCAGGTGGACTGACAGTGACAACCACAACGGCTTTATTGTGTCAGGAAGTGTGAGGACAGCACAGAACAGAAGAGGGTTCACTGGGTCACTAAAGGTCATATCAACTTAACAGCACCTAACAGCAGCAGCGAGGAGCTACCCGTTCAGTGTCGCCTCCCCACGGCTGTCCACAGCCTGTGACTCACCCCCTTGGCCCTCCTGTCTGGCTGCACTGGCACTTGGTCATCTCTTGCCTCAAGCTCCAGTCTCAGAGCTAGGCTGTCCTCACTGTCTGTCTGAAAGGCTACCTTTCCCTCGGTTCTCCTTCACTGATGCAGTGCCTGAAGCTGTACTTGTAGCCTTGGGGGATGCACGTGTGTCTTCCTGGGAGGGCAGAAATGTGTGCCCTCACTTTCCCCGTTCTCAACGGTACTGGGATGCTCAGATGAAGCACAAGGTTCCAGGGCAAAGACGTCTGGCCAGAGGAGGATCACAAGGGACCAGGGGTAGCCTGGGAAGTGCCAGCCTGGGAGGGCTAGGATTGGGGGACAGAGGAAATCCCTGCTCGTCAGAAGCCCAGAAAGGGTTTCAGGAGGAGGGGAGAACCAGAGGGGCTTTGAAGGACCCCTGGGGCTTAAGATCCTAGAGCTCTGCGTTCAATGCCAGCCCTGCCACCCTCTGCTGCTGACCTTGGCCACGCCCAGAGGCTGTCAGAAATCTTCTGTGATAGAGAGGTGTGTCCACGTGCCTCTGGGTGGGATTCAAGGCCCTGGCCTGGTGCCTGGAATTTAAAAACTCAGTAAATAGCTCATAGGTGAACAGAAAGAAAAGCTCTGTACACTCTGACTGCTGTATGAGCAGGGCTTCAAGGCGCCCGCGCTGGGAAGGTGGAAGAGGGGCTTTGGCCGGGCCAGGTCGGCTGAGGGCACAGAAGGCAGGGGACAAAGCAGCGTGGAAGGGCAGAGAAGGGCATGGCCTCGGAGAAGCACCGCGTTCGCATCCGCTGAGCGTTCGCATCCGCTGAGCGGGTCTATCGGGACAGGCGGCCTGTCCCGGTCAAGGGCTCCTGTGCACCTTCCAGCTGCGCCAGCACAGTCCTGCAGCAAGTCACCGCGGCCAGGGCCACTCGGGGACAGTGTTCCCGCGATGCACGTGCTGACCGCCAGCCTGTGACCCGGCCATCGGCCGGAGGGAGGGCACCCGGGGTCCGACTCGGGGCTGGTGGACCCTGCATTTGGGCAAAAATGGTTTGGATCTGATCTCCTACGAGGATGACCTGTGACCTCGGCAGAGCGTCTGCAGGCCAACCGTGCAGCGGTCACCACGGTTTCCATAACGCTACTCCCGGAAGGCGCAGGCCTGCTGGTCCAAGGTCAGCTGTTCGAACCCCCCCGCCACCCGGAGGCCGCTGTCAAGGTTCCAGCCTCGGAGCCTCCGGGGCAGGTCCGTCCACTAGGGTCGGCGGACGACGGGAGAAGCGATGCTAACGGGAGGGGGCTGCTGGCGCGCAGCTCGAGCGCTAACCAAGTCCCAGGGGTCGGAGCCCGAGACTCGGCAGGGGACGAAGCCGTGGTGGGCGTCCCCCACGGTCGCCGCCTTGCCAGGCCCCGGGCGGCCCTCCCGCGCGCTGGGGACCGCGGAGCCAGCGTGCGTGTCTACGGAAGGACGGGGCCCCGGCGACACAAGGCGAGACCATCTGCTGTAACCGACGGGCAGCCTTATAGGCATGGACACCGCGGGGCCGCCTGGGCGCTGAGGACCCCAAGGTCAGCGGGGAGCCCTCCCCCCGGCCGCGGCAGGACACCCTGAGCCTGCGCCGCCGGCTGCCCAGCTCGCACTCACCTCGGCGACGGACGACCGGCTCCGGCGGCCCAAGGAGCGCAGCCTACCACCTCGAAGGTCACTGAGCGCGCAGGCGCTGCGCGGGGGCTGCCGGGAAGGCGGAAGGAGCGCCGCGCAGGGGCTGCCGGGAAGGCGGAAGGAGCGCCGCGCAGGGGCTGCCGGGGAGGAGGAGAGCGCGGCGGCGGAGCGAGGATAGAGCGGCTTCGGTCGGCCCTTCGTACCACAGCGCCCTCGCGTGGCGCCCGGATTGCCTGCACGGCAGGGCGCCGGCCGCCGCGAGACCGCTGTTGTTTGCCATTGTAGGAGTCGGAACCACTGATATTGGACCCTCAGTGGGTTTTCAGGACAGAGAGCTGGACAGTGACTAAGGATGACAGAAGAAGAACTGAGG